>NC_081185.1:41238777-41450281 GCF_029867415.1 Vicia villosa
GTTAATTGAACTTAGGTTGGAGAACATCACGAAGGGGGTGGGCACCAATAAAATTTTGAGCCTAAAAATATTTTTTTTTCTAAAACCGTGAACCTGGCCATGTTACAACCCTCAAAAGCCCTAATTGAAGCAGGGTTAATTCGAAAGCATACTGTAACGAGAATACGGTAAACTGACTCCTAGGAGTTTTGCTAAAACGCTTGAGTTGGTATCACACCACCTTTTCACAAAAATCGATGTTTTGACATCCTTTCAAAAAAAATTCTTTTGTTAAAAAAAAAAAAAATACTTCAAGATAAACATGAACTTTGCATTAGAATTATATTTCTCATACTAAACATTCTTTGCATATGAACAAGTACTTGACACCAGGAAAGCTTCCATCATGAGCTGCAGATGAAAAGTTTAATCCTCTCAAGGGACAAGTTGTCTTCAGAACTCCGTTGAGTTCGAGCATGAACATCTCAAATTATGATCACCCTCAGGGGCACAGAGGCGGTCAAAATACTCCATGGAGTAAGCGTTCAGGTATCTGGGGCAATCAGACCAAGATTCAAAGGATCTCTCAAAACTGCTGAACAACCAGGAGCATTCACCCAAGCGTAGTCGAAACTACTTCCGACCCAGATCAACCAGGGCATTGTTCCCAAACTTATGATACTGAGGCAAGTTGCTTATAACAGCACAAATCTCAGGAAGCCCTCCCGACAGGCATGCTTCAGAAGTGTTACGAAGAGTAGAAATATTTCCCACGACTGACTCGGTTGGCTAAAACGCCGATATGTACAAGGGGCATGACATGTTATCGTCCAACTCATCTGGGGCAGTCAAGTCGAGATTCAAATAATCTCTCAAAGGCGCTGAACAGTCAAGGATTTATTTTCCCCGCAAAACAATGATACAATTTACTGTCATCATTAACAACATTTGCATTCATACATCTCATGGCATATGCATAACAGTCTCATTCATTTCAAAAAAACCATACATTACATGCATCA
The DNA here is from genome assembly GCF_029867415.1 of Vicia villosa. Lineage (NCBI taxonomy): Eukaryota > Viridiplantae > Streptophyta > Magnoliopsida > Fabales > Fabaceae > Vicia > Vicia villosa. The sequence continues at coordinate 41,239,779 of NC_081185.1, forward strand.
TGACATCGCATAAGAAACTAACTTTACCTTTTCAGGTCACTTCCCAGTCGAATATCATTTATAGTACAGGGGCAATCAAGACAAGGACTTAATCCTGGCACTCGATCACGGCAATCGACCCACCGACAATGGAGTCACAAATGATCATGACAATGGAGTCAAAATGATCATGGCAATAGAGCCTCTGACAATGGAGTCACAATTGATCATGACAATGGAGTCAAAATGATCATGGCAATAGAGCCTCTGACAATGGAGTCACAATTGATCATGACAATGGAGTCAAAATGATCGCGGCAATAGAGCCTCTGATAATGGAGTCACAATTGATCGTGATAATGGAGTCAAAATGATTGCGGCAATAGAGCCTCTGACAATGGAGTCATAATTGATCATGACAATGGAGTCAAAATGATTGCGGCAATAGAGCCTCTGACAATGGAGTCACAATTGATCATGACAATGGAGTCAAAATGATCGCGGCAATAGAGCCACTGACAATGGAGTCACAATTGATCATGACAATTAAGTCAAAATGATCGCGGCAAAAGAGCCTCTAACAATGGAGTCACAATTGATCATGACAATGGAGTCAAAATGATCACGGCAATAGAGCCACCGACAATGGAGTCACCGGCAATGGAGCCTCCAATATAGTCTCGATTCTTAGTAACAAGAGGTGGTCAAGACAATGGAGTCAACGATCTAATCTTAATACTTCGGCAATGGAGCCAACAATTCAATTCAGAAACAATTCGGAGGAGATTGAGGATAAGCAAGTTAGATACAACCCAACGAACGGTTCATTATGATGTTCTCATATACTCATCATCTTCAGATGTAGTTTAACGTACGACTACACTCTAACCTTCATACTATCAAAAGACCCATGGCATCTTTAAGCCCACCTCCGACAGCATCCTGTCAATCCAACTAATGGGATCTTTAAGCCCATTCAAACCATCAATAGCACTACTCTCTGCACCAGCAAGTGCAAATTTTTGGGTATTTTAGTGTTCAATCCTCTTCCACCTTCAGATCCCGAGTGGCGAATACGCCAATCTACATCTTCAGGTTTAAGAAGATTGAACAGGGGCAGCTGTCATACCACAAAATTTGCCCACGCATTTAAAAAAAAATCAAAACTATTTCAAAATTGAATTTTTATAAAATATTGGGTTCATTTACATTGACATCCTGAATTTTATAAATATTCGATTTAAAGTCTATTTTAAAATATAATAATTTACTCTTAAATTATTTATATTTTAATAAATAGCAAAATGCTGACCGATGCTTCATACACTTTCAATTGGCTTTTTATTTTGAAAAAAATAATATAGCACAATTGGTAAGGAAGTAAGAATTGTAACTATAAGGTCCTGGGTTCAAATCCCATTTCTGACATATTTTTTATTTGTTGCTAACTTAGCTTTAATTTTATTTCTACTTATATTTAAAAAATCACCAAAAATAACTTTTTTATTTTATTTAAATATCATTTTTTTTATTACACGCATTTTTTTAATTTTAATTTTTTCTATTTTATTCAAAAATAACAAAAAAAGACTTCCCAATTATTTTCAAAACATTTACACGACAAAATCCTCAAACATACCAAAACAACCTCCAGACAAAAATCTTCAAATATTAAAAGAAATAAACATGGTAGACAAAGCTCATAATTTCAATTAATCTGTTGTTCAATACCATTTGTAACATTGTTGTGAGGCTATAAAAATAGAGGAAATGAACCCAAAAAAGGGCTAACAATCCTAATCTGCACTAACACTTTCACGTACATACTTCCACCGATTTTCTTTTCTGGATATATACCACTAATCTAAAAATATCACAGGAACCAAAACAAAACATTATCACCTTTCATGCCGTCAATCTAAACTTTTTCCATGACAACCATTAACCCCTCTAATAAACAATTCTCAGAGAGACTGTACATACAAGCCAAAACCTTTGTCTTGTTTTCATTACTGTAAAAAACCCAACCCACCTTCATCACATAACTCCATAACCTTCACAAACTTGAACCCTCATTCCTCCACCGTCACTCTCGCCACATTCACAAACTTTACCATCTCTCAAAACCAATTCAACACCACAATGACATCTTGTTTTTAACACCAACTCTCTAAAATACCTTTTTCACATTGACTTCACTAACCTTTGACATAAGACAACAAAAAAATACACTCACAAAAAAACCATATTTATCATCATTCTAACAAACACATAAGGTTTTAAATAATTAATGGTGAATCAAAGATTCATAGTTTGGTTTGTATTATTGCTATTATTTTTTTGTTGTTTTTCAGGTTTGAGAACCAAAGAGTAGCCAAACCATTAACAAGAAGCCATCAACTCATATCAAAATTTCAGCAGAAAAAAAAGGAGAATAAACAATAAAAATCCGGATCCATCAATATCGGAAACACCCTTAACGGCGACGAAACCGTGCAGCCCCGACGCACCACCACCTTCGATCGAGCAAGGCAACCGCATACCTCTTTTCCGATCAACGCAGCCATCACCACTGCTCCGATCCACAACCATCCGACGCTGCCGTAAAACTGCCAGTATCACTATCACCTCTTTTTTTTTTTTTGTTTGGCTGATTATTTATTTCAATTTGTTGATAATATTATGTGAGGTGATAATGTTGTGTTGTTCTTTGAGAAAAGTGAAGAAGAATCTTGTTCTAATTTTTCTATGCCTTGTTATTCTCTAAATTTTTCTATGCTTATCCTTTGTTTTTTTTATTAATAATTTCCAAGCCAAGTGTCATTTTATGATAGGTCTCTTGTTGGGTGAAAATTCAAATATGTTGTTCTTATTATTTCATGGTGTAATTTTTTTGGAAATTGCTAACAGTAGGAGGGACGCCCATGTGCATTCTATGTCCCCTATTTTATAATTTATTCTACATTAACTTTAACTTTAATTGTTAATCTATTTAGTTATTTTATGAAAACTAGGGTGTTAGAAATAGGTATTAATGATTTTGGGCCATTAGACTCCTCTTTGCACTTAATCATTTGTTTGCAGCCCAATTCTATTTGCATACCTTTTGTCTTTAGAGTTTTTTACTATCATAGTCAGGTATTAGATTTAGGTAAATAAATATAACGGTAAGATTTTCAAAATAGGTTTTATATTATTAGGTTATTTAATTCAATTTAGTTTAATTACAAAAAATAAAAAAATACAAAAAAAATTTAATTCATTTGTTTATGTTAGATACTTAGATTTAATTAATTTAATTTCTTAAAGATTTTCGTCAAGATATTTAAAAATACAAAAATAGCTTGTTTATTTTAATTTTCTTTTAGAGTTTAATATGCTTATCTTAATTAATAATTGTTAATATTTTCATTATTTCTCATGCATCAGTTTATATACCTGTACTAACACCTTTTTTACTTTTGTGAGGAGCTACCATCTTGAGCATTGGGCTATTTGGAAGACGCTTATAATTTTATTTTGTATTATTTATCTTTTAATTTTTATTTCGGGTTTGTAATAATTTTTATCCCTGTCAGTTTGAATCTGTAATCCCCATCCCCGGGGCCTTGAAATAGCGTAGGACTTTACTTTTCGCTTTTACTTTTTGCACCATATAAACTGCTATATTGACTGTTAGATGTATGCTTAGGATTGTATGGAAAGATAAATTAACTAAATCGTTAGCTCACTAACCATAAGATTAAAATAACTCAATCCAACACACTTGCACCCACTCACCTCTAGGGTACGCCCCTCTTGGTTGCCTTACGAATTAAAAGGTTGTGTCCCTCGAAATGTAGAGGTACCCATTAGCAAAGGTCCCTCAATATAAAATCGTCACTAAGTCCCTCGATGACCCTCGAATGTTGCCTACGAAAAAGTGACGATTGTCCCTCCGAATATTGCTAAAGGTACCTCTATTTGTTGACTTCAAACGACCTCGATGACCCTACGATGACCCACACGTCCAATAAAACAAGGACTACCTACTTCTATATAGTATGGATAGTCCTGGGAACTTTAAAAATTACAGAAAAAGATCAATCAATTAGGGTAGTGCTCTTAAACTGCCTAGCTCAATAAAAACATCTTTTCAATATTCTTTCAAAAAAACTAAGGCTACGCATTTACGCTAAAGTCCTTATACTCCTTTTCAACTCAAAACAAACAAACATGAGCTAAGCAAGTTAAGAGCCCGTATATAACTACGGATGAAAAGGGTGCTTGCACCTTCCCTTTTCATAACTTACCCCCCGAACTCAATCTCTTTTCAAAGAAGGTCTTTCCTGTTCTTTTATACCTTTCCTAATTGGATAAAATAAAAGTCGGTGGCGACTCTTGCTCACCGCAACATTTTGCTTGCAAAAATAATAAAGTCAGTTCACCGAGTTACAGAACTGGCGACTCTGATGGGGAGTCTTTAAGAGGGGTTTACCTTAGGGCTTAGTTCATTATAAATGTTTTTAATTGTTTGTTTGTATGCTTTATTTTTAAGGGAATTGCTTGGGTTTGTTATTGTGTGAAAGGTCCTACACCCGGATCTAGTGTACCTTAAGTATGTGGCATTAGACCAAGGAGACTGTACGACATGTATCGTTATGGTTGATCTGGTGGCCACCGTTAGTGCGACGCTTTGGTTTGTCCTGATGGCCCTTGAAAGTGATCGAGGAGACATTTGGCTACCGTGTGGTGTCATTAAGCACTAATTCGTGTTAGAACAAGATTTGTTCTGATCAATTATCTTAGTTTTGATGATAACAATAATATGAATTTTGCTTAAGATAATATGGTACTCTAATCCATTGCAATTTCCCTTTCAGGAAATATATAAAGAGTACGCATAATTCAGCGCTCAGAAGCTTTGTCTCAAAGGGTTCAGCATGCAACATCAGAACATGGTCTGGCAAGACATCAGAAGATGGTCGAAGCAGAATCAGAACATGGGTCTATGGAAGCATCAGAAGAACAAGAGAACAAAAGCACTGAAGTTCTGATGGTATTCACAAACATCAGATCAGAAGAAAGTACAAGTGGCAAGCTACGCTGACTGACAAAAGGAACGTTAAAAGCTATTCTAGGCTACGTCAGTAGACACAGCGTGAACAAGGCTCGAGGTAGTTGACAAAAGCGTATAACATTAAATGCGATGCTGTACGGAACACGCAAAGCATTAAATGCATTCAACGGTCATCTTCTCCAACGCCTATAAATATGAAGTTCTGATGAGAAGCAAGGTTAATGATTTTAACGATCCTGAACAAAACAATTCAAATTAACTTGCTGAAACGCTGTTCAAATCAAAGCTCAGAATCTTCATCTTCATCAAAGCTCACTACATTGCTGTTGTAATATATTAGTGAGATTAAGCTTAAACGTTAAGAGAAATATCACAGTTGTGATTATCGCTTTTAAGAAGCATTTGTATACTCTTAGAATTGATTACATTAAGTTGTAAGGAACTAGAGTGATCGTGTGGATCAGAATACTCTAGGAAAGTCTTAGGAGTGAACTAAGCAGTTGTAACTAGAGTGATCGTGTGGATCAGTAGACTCTAGAAAAGTCTTAGAGGGTATCTAAGCAGTTGTTCCTGGAGTGATCAGTGTGTGATCAGTAGACTCTGGAAGACTTAGTTGCTGACTAAGTGGAAAACCATTGTAATCCGTGCGATTAGTGGATTAAATCCTCAGTTGAGGTAAATCATCTCTGCGGGGGTGGACTGGAGTAGTTTAGTTAACAACCAACCAGGATAAAAATAACTGTGCAATTTATTTTTATCTGTCAAGTTTTAAATCTACACTTATTCAAACCCCCCCTTTCTAAGTGTTTTTCTATCCTTCAATTGGCATCAGAGCGCCGGTTCTAAGGTGCAAGCACTTAACCGTGTTTAGAAAAGATTCAGGAAGAGAAAAACGCTTCAGTAAAAGATGGTTGATGAAAGTGAAAAGTCTACACCTACACCTGCATCTACATCTGGCTCTGCTGAGCAATACAACGGTAACAATGGTTATACTAGACCGCCGGTATTTGATGGTGAAAACTTTGAATACTGGAAAGATAAACTGGAAAGTTACTTTCTTGGTCTAGATGGTGATCTATGGGATCTTCTGATGGATGGTTACAAACATCCAGTAAATGCCAGTGGCGTAAAGCTGTCAAGGCAAGAAATGAATGATGATCAGAAGAAGCTTTTCAGGAATCATCATAAATGCAGAACTGTTTTGCTGAATGCTATCTCTCATGCTGAGTATGAGAAGATATCTAACAGGGAAACGGCCTATGACATATATGAGTCCTTGAAAATGACTCATGAAGGAAATGCTCAAGTCAAGGAGACTAAAGCTCTAGCTTTAATCCAGAAGTATGAAGCCTTCAAGATGGAGGATGATGAAGACATTGAAAAGATGTTTTCAAGATTTCAAACTCTTACTGCTGGATTGAGAGTTCTTGACAAGGGATACACCAAGGCTGATCACGTAAAGAAGATCATCAGAAGCTTACCCAGAAGATGGGGTCCTATGGTGACTGCATTCAAGATTGCAAAGAATCTGAATGAAGTTTCTCTGGAAGAGCTTATCAGTGCCTTGAGAAGTCATGAAATAGAGCTGGATGCAAATGAGCCTCAAAAGAAAGGTAAGTCTATTGCATTAAAATCCAATATCAAGAAATGCACTAACGCTTTTCAGGCTAGAGAAGAAGATCCTGAAGAATCAGAATCTGAAGAAGAAGATGAACTGTCCTTGATTTCCAGAAGGCTAAATCAACTCTGGAAGACCAAGCAAAGGAAGTTCAGAGGCTTCAGAAGTTCAAAGAAATTTGAACGTGGAGAATCTTCTGATGACAGAAGATTTGACAAGAAGAAAGTCATGTGCTATGAATGCAATGAGCCTGGACACTTCAAGAATGAATGTCCAAATCTTCAGAAGGAAAATCCCAAGAAGAAGTTTCATAAGAAGAAAGGTCTTATGGCAACCTAGGATGAGTCAGAAGATGATTCAGACTCTGAAGATGAGCAGGCAAACTGTGCGCTGATGGCGACAGAAGATGACGGATCAGAATCTACATCAGAATCAGATTCTGAAGAGGTATTTTCTGAACTTACTAGAGATGAGTTAGTTTCCGGTCTAACTGAACTTCTGGAACTCAAGTCTCAAATCAGTCTCAAATACAAAAAGCTGAAAAAGCTATTTGAATTTGAAACAAAGAAGCTTGAGTTGGAGAATTCTGAATTAAAAGAAAAACTTTTAAAATTATCCAATAATGTTGGATCTCCTTCTGATTCAGAACAATCCACTCCTAGTCTAAACCATATTCTGAAAGAATATGATTTAAGTTTCAGGAAGTTCTTATCTAGAAGTATTGGCAGAAGTCAGCTAGCTTCTATGATACATGCTGTGTCTGGAAACAAAAGAGTTGGCATTGGTTTTGAGGGTGAAACCCCATACAAACTTGAACCTGTTGATGAACTGAAAATCACATACAAGCCATTGTATGATCAGTTCAAGTATGGCCACTCCCATGATATTAGGCACACTTCACATGCTCAAAGTTTTCACATAACACACACCAAAAAGCATGTGACACAACCTAGGAAATATCATGGAACTCACATTAAGAATTATCATGCTGTTCCTCCTATTGCTTACAATGTTAAACCCAAGTTCAATCAGAACTTGAGAAAATCTAACAAGAAAGGACCCAAGAAAATGTGGGTACCTAAGGATAAGATTATTCCTATTGCAGATATCCTTGACTGCAAAAAGGACAAAGCACAACATGTCATGGTACCTGGACTCTGGATGCTCACGACACATGACAGGAAGAAGGTCTATGTTCCAAGACCTGGTGCTTAAGTCTGGAGGAGAAGTCAAGTTTGGAGGAGATCAGAAGGGCAAGATAATTGGCTCTGGAACTATAAAGTCTGGTAACTCTCCTTCCATCTCTAATGTACTTCTTGTAGAAGGATTAACACATAACCTCTTATCTATCAGTCAATTAAGTGACAATGGTTATGATATAATCTTTAATCAAGAGTCTTGCAAGGCTGTAAATCAGAAGGATGGCTCAATCCTATTTACAGGCAAGAGGAAGAACAACATTTATAAGACAGATCTGCAAGATCTTATGAGTCAAAAGGTGACTTGTCTTATGTCTGTTTCTGAAGAGCAGTGGGTCTGGCACAGAAGATTAGGTCATGCTAGTTTGAGAAAGATTTCTCAGATTAACAAACTGAATCTGGTCAGAGGACTCCCTAATCTGAAATTCAAATCAGATGCTCTTTGTGAAGCATGTCAGAAGGGCAAGTTCTCCAAACCTGCATTCAAGTCCAAGAATGTTGTTTCTACCTCAAGGCCATTAGAACTCTTGCACATTGATCTGTTTGGCCCAGTCAAAACAGCATCTGTCAGAGGGAAGAAATATGGATTAGTCATCGTAGATGATTATAGCCACTGGACATGGGTAAAATTCTTGAAACACAAGGATGAGACTCATTCAGTGTTCTTTGATTTCTGCATTCAGATTCAATCTGAAAAAGAGTGTAAAATCATAAAGGTCAGAAGTGATCATGGTGGTGAATTTGAGAACAGATCCTTTGAAGAATTCTTCAAAGAGAATGGCATTGCCCATGATTTCTCTTGTCCTAGAACTCCACAGCAAAATGGTTGTAGAACGAAAGAATAGGACTCTACAAGAAATGGCCAGAACCATGATCAATGAAACCAATATGGCTAAGCATTTCTGGGCAGAAGCAATAAACACTGCATGCTATATTCAGAATAGAATCTCTATCAGACCTATTCTAAATAAGACTCCCTATGAATTGTGGAAGAATAGAAAGCCCAACATTTCATATTTCCATCCTTTTGGATGTGTATGCTTTATTCTGAACACTAAAGATCATCTTGGTAAGTTTGATTCCAAAACTCAAAAATGTTTCCTTCTTGGATATTCTGAACGCTCAAAAGGCTACAGAGTATACAATACTGAAACATTGATTGTTGAAGAATCAATCAATATCAGGTTTGATGATAAGCTTGGTTCTGAAAAACCAAAGCAGTTTGATAATTTTGCAGATTGTGATATTGATATATCAGAAGTTGTTGAGCCAAGAAGCAACGCATCAGAAGCAGAGCCTCCCAGAAGCAAAGAATCTGAAGATCAAGTATCAGCTTCTCTGGAGAACCTAAACATTTCTGAAGAACCATCTGTCAGAAGATCATCCTGACTCATCTCTGGTCATTCAGAAGATGTCATTCTTGGAAAGAAGGATGATCCAATCAGAACAAGAGCATTCCTTAAGAACAATGCAGATTGTCAATTAGGTCTTGTATCTTTGATCGAGCCAACTTCTGTTGATCATGCTCTAGAAGATCCAGACTGGATAATTGCTATGCAAGAAGAATTGAATCAGTTTACAAGGAATGATGTTTGGGATCTTGTCCCTAGACCAGATGGATTCAATATAATAGGTACAAAATGGGTCTTCAGAAACAAGCTCAGTGAGAAAGGTGAAGTGGTAAGAAACAAAGCCAGACTGGTGGCTCAGGGTTATAGTCAGCAAGAAGGGATTGACTATACAGAAACCTTTGCACCAGTGGCCAGGTTAGAATCTATTCGTCTATTAATTTCATTTGCCACTCAACATAACATCACTCTCTATCAAATGGATGTTAAGAGTGCCTTCTTAAATGGTTATATAGATGAAGAAGTTTATGTCCATCAACCTCCTGGTTTTGAAGACTCTATGTCTCCTAATCATGTTTTTAAACTAAAGAAATCATTGTATGGATTGAAACAAGCTCCCAGAGCTTGGTATGAACGCTTAAGTTCTTTCCTTCTGGATAATGGTTTCACTAGAGGAAAAGTGGACACTACTCTCTTTTGTAAAACCTTTAAAAGGGATATTTTAATTTGTCAAATATATGTAGATGATATTATTTTTGGAACATCTAATGCTACACTTGGAAAGGAGTTTGCTGAGTCTATGCAGGCTGAGTTTGAAATGAGCATGATGGGAGAACTCAAGTATTTCCTTGGAATACAAATAAATCAAACATCAGAAGGAACGTATGTTCACCAAACCAAGTATGTGAAGGAACTTCTGAAGAAGTTTAATCTTCTAGACTGCAAAGAAGCAAAAACTCCTATGCATCCAACATGCATCCTAGGTAAGGATGAGGTAAGTAAGAAGGTAGATCAGAAGTTATACAGAGGTATGATTGGATCTCTTCTATATCTGACTGCTTCTAGACCTGACATTCTGTTCAGTGTTTGTTTGTGTGCTAGATTCCAATCAGATCCTAGAGAATCTCATTTAACTGCTGTTAAGAGAATTCTAAGGTATCTGAAAGGTACTACTAATGTTGGCTTAGTTTACAGAAAATCTAAAGAATACAACTTAGTAGGATTCTGCGATGCTGATTATGCTGGAGACAGAATTGAAAGAAAAAGTACTTCAGGAAGTTGCCAATTTCTTGGAAGTCATTTGATCTCCTGGTACAGCAAGAAGCAAGCAACTATTGCTCTATCAACAACAGAAGCAGAATATGTCGCTGCTGCTGGTTGTAGTACACAGATGCTCTGGATGAAGAGTCAGCTAGAAGATTATCAGATATTTGAGAGTAACATTCCTATATTCTGTGATAATACTTCTGCTATATGTTTATCTAAGAATCCTATTCTTCATTCAAAAGCTAAACATATTGAGATTAAACATCATTTCATAAGGGACTATGTTCAGAAGGGTGTTATATCTTTAAACTTTGTTGATACAGACCATCAATGGGCTGATATCTTTACAAAACCCCTGGCTGAAGATAGGTTTAAATTCATTCTGAAGAACATCAGTATGGATTTATGCCCAGAATGAGAAGATGAGAAGTTCTCATGTATGAGTATCTTCTGAAATGAATGTGGATTTCTTTTTAAATCAGAAGTTCTGATTGAAATCTTTTAGAAATTATGATTCGGTTATTACTGACGTTTCATTGTCTAAGTTGATTCAGAACCTCTTTTAAAGCAAAACAGCTGTAACGTTTTATCTCGGGATGGTAAACCTGTCGTTACTATTCATGGATAAGCGCGCGTGCAGTTGAAGGGACACCGACCATAGGTAACTGTGCTAGTCACCTCATTCGTCTTTATTATCTCTCCTCACGTCACGTAACATTAAATGCTTTTCATCATTTACTTTCTTTCAGTTTTTCTTTATATTCTTCAAACGCTTCTCTTTCCCTATCTCTTTGCATTCTTCATCAAGTTTTTTCTCTCTCTCTCTCTCTTCCGTTTTCGTCTCTTACTCAAACAAGTTTTTTCTTTCTTTTAAAAATCCTAGCTCAAACCTAGCGTTCACCCTAAGCCTGTTGAAGATCTATGACTCAAAGGCGACAGATCTCTGCATATCTCGGGATGGCTCTCCTAATACCTCTCAAGTCAGACCTCTTCTTTGATGTTGTTATCAACTTTCACCCAAAGACAGAAGACTTTCTTGAGTTATGGGAGGAGGTTAAGAATGATATTCTTAACTTCTATGTTGAGGGAAAGCCCCGTTTGCAACATTAGCTCTCTGTCTGTGAACTGTCCCTCTCTTCCTCTTTGGTCACTTGGATCTCTCCTACAGTGGAGGTTCTAGTCTGGAAGACAAGAGTCCACAGGGATTCTTGATGGGTTGACACAGAGTGTGTCCTGCTAGGGTGCTGTTTTTAATTTTTGTAGTCATTTCCTCTTGGGATGACTTTTTATGTATTTGCTAGGAATGTTTCTCATCTTGTTAAACATAGGAACCTTTTGTAATATCTTTTGATTATCAATGAAATGTTTCTTTGCTTTTACATTCCAGTAATTTTATTTGTCGTTTTATTCATCTGAATCTTTTGAAATATTCTTTTTGATGTTATGACAAAAAGGGGGAGAAGATAAATGATAAATGATTTGATTATATCTATCAGTTGCTGGGTAAAGCTCCCACACATTTACTAACAAGAACTGCAAGTTCTATATGGTTTAAGTGTTTTGCAGGTATAAAGAAGTGAAGAGAATCTTCAAAGCAAACACAAGAAGCAAAACCATGGAAACTGAAGCAAGCTGAGTGCTATCAAGCTTCAGAGATCAGAAGCAAGAAAGAAGATAGAATTTGATCCATATTTGTCTATTTGAACTGACAAAATTCTATTTGCTCTGATACATTATTATAGCCTATATGGCTCTGATACATATAATGTGTTTGAATATACATTTTATGTTCTGACTCGTTCATGCTGACTGTTGTCGTTTAGTTTTTGTTCTGTAACATTTCAGGATGTAGAGATGCTCTGATGATGCTCTGGTACATTCAACATTGTTCTGATACAAATCTAGCATGAAGTGATGTTGGTAGAAATTCAAAGCTCTGAAGCTATCCGAGGGAAGCAGAAATCAGAAGTTGTGAATGTTCAGAAGATCAAAGAAATTCAAGTTCTGAAGCTGTCCTAGATGGAAGCAGAAGTCAGAAGCTGTGAATGTTCAGAAGATCAAAGAAATTCAAGTTCTGAAGCTGTCCTAGATGGAAGCAGGAATCAGAAGCTGTGAGTGTTCTTGGGATCTAAGGAAATTCTAGTTCTGAAGCTGTCCAATGGAAGCAGAAGTCAGAAGCTAGGAATTCTCTGAAGACAAGAAGCTTATATGATCGTCTCTACCGAAATAATCAGGGAAGTCTTTTATTAAAGTTCTTCGAGTATTTATTTCAGGGGGAGATTATTTATCTCAGGGGGAGATTGTTAATCTCAGGGGGAGACATATTCATATGCTTATGCTATAGCTGTGTAATTTGTCTTTTGCCGTCTGTTCTTTCTGATTGCAAATTCATATCATTTATATATGTTTTTGTCATCATCAAAAAGGGGGAGATTGTTAGAACAAGATTTGTTCTGATCAATTATCTTAGTTTTGATGATAACAATAATATGAATTTTGCTTAAGATAATATGGTACTCTAATCCATTGCAATTTCCCTTTCAGGAAATATATAAAGAGTACGCATAATTCAGCGCTCAGAAGCTTTGTCTCAAAGGGTTCAGCATGCAACATCAGAACATGGTCTGGCAAGACATCAGAAGATGGTCGAAGCAGAATAAGAACATGGGTCTATGGAAGCATCAGAAGAACAAGAGAACAGAAGCACTGAAGTTCTGATGGTATCACGCTCAGAAGCACTTCAAGGTCAGAAGATCAGAAGATGCTATGCACCAAGCTGTTTGACTCTGATGATATTCAAACGTTGTATTCACAAACATCAGATCAGAAGAAAGTACAAGTGGCAAGCTACGCTGACTGACAAAAGGAACGTTAAAAGCTATTCTAGGCTACGTCAGTAGACACAGCGTGAACAAGGCTCGAGGTAGTTGACAAAAGCGTATAACATTAAATGCGATGCTGTACGGAACACGCAAAGCATTAAATGCATTCAACGGTCATCTTCTCCAACGCCTATAAATATGAAGTTCTGATGAGAAGCAAGGTTAATGATTTTAACGATCCTGAACAAAACAATTCAAATTAACTTGCTGAAACGCTGTTCAAATCAAAGCTCAGAATCTTCATCTTCATCAAAGCTCACTACATTGCTGTTGTAATATATTAGTGAGATTAAGCTTAAACGTTAAGAGAAATATCACAGTTGTGATTATCGCTTTTAAGAAGCATTTGTATACTCTTAGAATTGATTACATTAAGTTGTAAGGAACTAGAGTGATCGTGTGGATCAGAATACTCTAGGAAAGTCTTAGGAGTGAACTAAGCAGTTGTAACTAGAGTGATCGTGTGGATCAGTAGACTCTAGAAAAGTCTTAGAGGGTATCTAAGCAGTTGTTCCTGGAGTGATCAGTGTGTGATCAGTAGACTCTGGAAGACTTAGTTGCTGACTAAGTGGAAAACCATTGTAATCCGTGCGATTAGTGGATTAAATCCTCAGTTGAGGTAAATCATCTCTGCGGGGGTGGACTGGAGTAGTTTAGTTAACAACGAACCTGGATAAAAATAACTGTGCAATTTATTTTTATCTGTCAAGTTTTAAATCTACACTTATTCAAACCCCCCCTTTCTAAGTGTTTTTCTATCCTTCAATTCGCCCTTAGAACCTTAGTGAACTTGACTTTGGCCTATAGGAAGTAGTGAGATGGCTGGCTTTGGATTCCTGACTGAAGCCGGTTGATACTCGATGCTACACTCATTGAGATTGGACTCTAGGGATCTTTTTGGCTGGCCGATTGAGTGCCATGTTGAGATAATGCCCGCGAGAAAGATTAGGGATATGAGCACCATAGAACCCGGTTACTCTTTTAGGACAGGTTGAACCAACTAAACTTCAGTGGGAGGGTATTTACCTATGAACTTCATGCGAGCCTCTAAACCTAAGGACACTTGTGTGAGTTGTTTGTATGTGCTGCTAACCCTTTGGTTTCCTTGCAGGATATGTTTAAATCCTAACCATTTGGTTTCCTCGCAGGGTTTGTTTATACCCTAACTGTTTGGTTTCCTTGCAGGATTTGTGTGTACACTAACAACTTGAACTCTTTACAGGACTTACTCGTCCTCATCACCTAACTAACCTTTTTCAAGGATCTCAAGTATTTAGGGCGCACAATTCCAGGTGCTATCATCAAGAGCCAGATTCCTAACAAGGGGCAAGAGGATTTATTTTCCTCTAGCCAGATACCTTCAAACTCAAAGGTATAGTTCATATCAAGGGGCAAGAGGATTTATTTTCCTCTAGCCAGATACCTTCAAACTCAAAGGTATAGTTCATATCAAGGGGCAAGAGGATTTATTTTCCTCTAGCCAGATACCTTCAAACTCAAAGGTATAGTTCATATCAAGGGGCAAGAGGATTTATTTTCCTCTAGCCAGATACCTTCAAACTCAAAGGTATAGTTCATATCAAGGGGCAAGAGGATTTATTTTCCTCTAGCCAGATGCCTTCAAACTCAAAAGTACAATTCTTATAGAAGGACGTTCGAAGATGGGAGCCAAAGTTCTTCAGACAAAGTTGTGACCAATTCAATTTCTAATGTTGCAAACTAGAAGATCCTTCGAAACATTGCATATGCATACATATCATTGCATAACAGGTGTCCAGACAAAGTGTTTCTCATTTTCTTCCTCAAATCCCTAAAGCTGGATAATTACAACTCTTGTGTGACTTCGTCGCAATCTTTTTCCTAGAAGTAATCTAAAGTCTCCTGCAGGCTCAGACACTAACGCTTGGTTTATTTTCCATTATGGGGCACTTGGTCATTCATTTGATGATTGTCAGCCATTCAGAGACAAGATTCAAGACTTAACAGACACAAAAGTTATCACATTCGCGCCTGCAATCCAGATTTGAAGTTCTCATTCGACTCAATGGATCTTCTGAAGCAATAAGTCCATACGGAGAAAATCTCCTCAACTTTGACAATCTCTACATCATCATGCATGTTCATGCGTAGTCTTTCTTGTTTTGATTCAATACTGCTTATATGTCGTACTTGTTTGATTTTGAACTATAATAATAATGCATTGAATATGTTTGTCTTGAAAAAAAAATCATTCACTCTCGCTCTAATATGTTTTTCTTTGCTTGTGATACCAAACTCTCAGTGATAAAGCATGATGACTCTGAAGGGAGAATGACGAGCATGTAATACTCATAATCTCAAATGGTGTGCTTTCGAGTAAAATCCTGTTGATGATGTACAGGCATTGTTTCAAATCCATAAACACTGGAGATATAAGGAAGTTAATCCCTTGTCAACCCCTTTGAGCCTTGAAGTAGGAGTTTCTTTTCTATACAAAAAACCCTCACATTTAACCCAGGGGCAGGGTAGTATTCAGTTAATTTGATTGAGTATTCAAAATTCATCAGGAGCACGCGTCTAAGGATACAAAAATGATTATCTTTCAAAAGGTTGTGGAAAAGTCGAGACCGCGATGGTCATCCCTCGCAACAGGAGGTCAAAATATGACAATGCAACAACGACTATCCCTCGTCGACCAAGAAATGAGGCAGTTACAATCTTTCCAACAAATTGAAGACGAGTCAGGATCATACGACTTGTTCAAAAAAAAAACGAATAAAAAAAAAAGGAGAAAAGAAAGCCCGCTAAGTCAATAAATTGAAAATAGATGACTTAGGCAAAAGTTATGGCATCCCGCTGGACTTCAAACCCAAAATTCAAAAGAGTTTGTCCAGGCAAAAGTTAGGGAAATATAAAAAAAAATCCCCAACAAAATGGGCAAAGTCGTGTGACTATAAATTCAAAGAACAAGTCGTGTGATCAAATACAAAATACGAAAAGTAAAGTGACTGCCATGTCCAAACACCTCATTGATTCCTCAATCGTCTTAAGCTCCTCTTGAAGGACGAATGCTCACGTCAAGTTAATTGAACTTAGGTTGGAGAACATCACGAAGGGGGTGAGCACCAATAAAATTTTGAGCCTAAAAATCTTTTTTTTTCTAAAACCGTGAACCTGGCCATGTTACAACCCTCAAAAGCCCTAATTGAAGCAGGGTTAATTCGAAAGCATACTGTAACGAGAATACGGTAAACTGACTCCTAGGAGTTTTGCTAAAACGCTTGAGTTGGTATCACACCACCTTTTCACAAAAATCGATGTTTTGACATCCTTTCAAAAAAAATTCTTTTGTTAAAAAAACATTCTTTGCATATGAACAAGTACTTGACACCAGGAAAGCTTCCATCATGAGCTGCAGATGAAAAGTTTAATCCTCTCAAGGGACAAGTTGTCTTCAGAACTCCATTGAGTTCGAGCATGAACATCTCAAATTATGATCACCCTCAGGGGCACAAAGGCGGTCAAAATACTCCATGGAGTAAGCGTTCAGGTATCTGGGGCAATCAGACCAAGATTCAAAGGATCTCTCAAAACTGCTGAACAACCAGGAGCATTCACCCAAGCGTAGTCGAAACTACTTCCGACCCAGATCAACCAGGGCATTGTTCCCAAACTTATGATACTGAGGCAAGTTGCTTATAACAGCACAAATCTCAGGAAGCCCTCCCGACAGGCATGCTTCAGAAGTGTTACGAAGAGTAGAAATATTTCCCACGACTGACTCTGTTGGCTAAAACGCCGATATGTACAAGGGGCATGACATGTTATCGTCCAACTCATCTGGGGCAGTCAAGTCGAGATTCAAATAATCTCTCAAAGGCGCTGAACAGTCAGGGATTTATTTTCCCCGCAAAACAATGATACAATTTACTGTCATCATTAACAACATTTGCATTCATACATCTCATGGCATATGCATAACAGTCTCATCAATTTCAAAAAAACCATACATTACATGCATCATGACATCGCATAAGAAACTAACTTTACCTTTTCAGGTCACTTCCCAGTCGAATATCATTTATAGTACAGGGGCAATCAAGACAAGGACTTAATCCTGGCACTCGATCACGGCAATCGAGCCACCGACAATGGAGTCACAAATGATCATGACAATGGAGTCAAAATGATCATGGCAATAGAGCCTCTGACAATGGAGTCACAATTGATCATGACAATGGAGTCAAAATGATCATGGCAATAGAGCCTCTGACAATGGAGTCACAATTGATCATGACAATGGAGTCAAAATGATCGCGGCAATAGAGCCTCTGATAATGGAGTCACAATTGATCATGATAATGGAGTCAAAATGATTGCGGCAATAGAGCCTCTGACAATGAAGTCATAATTGATCATGACAATGGAGTCAAAATGATTGCGGCAATAGAGCCTCTGACAATGGAGTCACAATTGATCATGACAATGGAGTCAAAACGATCGCGGCAATAGAGCCACTGACAATGGAGTCACAATTGATCATGACAATGAAGTCAAAATGATCGCGGCAATAGAGCCTCTGACAATGGAGTCACAATTGATCATGACAATGGAGTCAAAATGATCACGGCAATAGAGCCACCGACAATGGAGTCATAATTGATCATGACAATGGAGTCAAAATGATCACGACAATGGAGTCACCGGCAATGGAGCCACCAATATAGTCCCGATTCTTAGTAACAAGAGGTGGTCAAGACAATGGAGTCAACGATCTAATCTTAATACTTCGGCAATGGAGCCAACAATTCAATTCAGAAACAATTCGGAGGAGATTGAGGATAAGCAAGTTAGATACAACCCAACGAACGGTTCATTATGATGTTCTCATATACTCATCATCTTCAGATGTAGTCTAACGTACGACTACACTCTAACCTTCATACTATCAAAAGACCCGTGGCATCTTTAAGCCCACCTCCGACAGCATCCTGTCAATCCAATTAATGGGATCTTTAAGCCCATTCAAACCATCAATAGCACTACTCTCTGCACCAGCAAGTGCAAATTTTTGGGTATTTTAGTGTTCAATCCTCTTCCACCTTCAGATCCCGAGTGGCGAATACGCCAATCTACATCTTCAGGTTTAAGAAGATTGAACAGGGGCAGCTGTCA
This sequence comes from Vicia villosa, assembly GCF_029867415.1. Lineage (NCBI taxonomy): Eukaryota > Viridiplantae > Streptophyta > Magnoliopsida > Fabales > Fabaceae > Vicia > Vicia villosa. The sequence continues at coordinate 41,258,285 of NC_081185.1, forward strand.
TACCACCAAATTTGCCCACGCATTTCAAAAAAAATCAAAACTATTGCAAAATTGAATTTTTATAAAATATTGGGTTCATTTACATTGACATCCTGAATTTTATAAATATTCGATTTAAAGTCTATTTTAAAATATAATAGTTTACTCTTAAGTTATTTATATTTTAATAAATAGCAAAATGCTGACCGATGCTTCATACACTTTCAATTGGCTTTTTATTTTGAAGAAAATAATATAGCACAATTGGTAAGGAAGTAAGAATTGTAACTATAAGGTCCTGGGTTCGAATCTCTTTTCTGACATATTTTTTATTTGTTGCTAACTTAGCTTTAATTTTATTTCTACTTATATTTAAAAAATCACCAAAAATAACTTTTTTATTTTATTTAAATATCATTTTTTTTATTACACGCATTTTTTTAATTTTAATTTTTTCTATTTTATTCAAAAATAACAAAAAAAGACTTCCCAATTATTTTCAAAACATTTACACGACAAAATCCTCAAACATACCAAAACAACCTCCAGACAAAAATCTTCAAATATTAAAAGAAATAAACATGGTAGACAAAGCTCATAATTTCAATTAATCTGTTGTTCAATACCATTTGTAACATTGTTGTGAGGCTATAAAAATAGAGGAAATGAACCCAAAAAAAGGGCTAACAATCCTAACCTGCACTAACACTTTCACGTACATACTTCCACCGATTTTCTTTTCTGGATATATTCCACTAATCTAAAAATATCACAGGAACCAAAACAAAACATTATCACCTTTCATGCCGTCAATCTAAACTTTTTCCATGACAACCATTAACCCCTCTAATAAACAATTCTCAGAGACTGTACATACAAGCCAAAACCTTTGTCTTGTTTTCATTACTGTAAAAAACCCAACCCACCTTCATCACATAACTCCATAACCTTCACAAACTTGAACCCTCATTCCTCCACCGTCACTCTCGCCACATTCACAAACTTTACCATCTCTCAAAACCAATTCAACACCACAATGACATCTTGTTTTTAACACCAACTCTCTAAAATACCTTTTTCACATTGACTTCACTAACCTTTGACATAAGACAACAAAAAAATACACTCACAAAAAAACCATATTTATCATCATTCTAACAAACACATAAGGTTTTAAATAATTAATGGTGAATCAAAGATTCATAGTTTGGTTTGTATTATTGCTATTATTTTTTTGTTGTTTTTCAGGTTTGAGAACCAAAGAGTAGCCAAACCATTAACAAGAAGCCATCAACTCATATCAAAATTTCAGCAGAAAAAAAAAGGAGAATAAACAATAAGATTCCGGATCCATCAATATCGGAAACACCCTTAACGGCGGCGAAACCGTGCAGCCCCGACGCACCACCACCTTCGATCGAGCAAGGCAACCACATACCTCTTTTCCGATCAACGCAGCCATCACCACTGCTCCGATCCACAACCATCCGACGCTGCCGAAAAACTGCCGGTATCACTATCACCTCTTTTTTTTTTTTTGTTTGGCTGATTATTTATTTCAATTTGTTGATAATATTATGTGAGGTAATAATGTTGTGTTGTTCTTTGAGAAAAGTGAAGAAGAATCTTGTTCTAATTTTTCTATGCCTTGTTATTCTCTAAATTTTTCTATGCTTATCCTTTGTTTTTTTTTATTAATAATTTCCAAGCCAAGTGTCATTTTATGATAGGTCTCTTGTTGGGTGAAAATTCAAATATGGTGTTCTTATTATTTCATGGTGTAATTTTTTTGGAAATTGCTAACAGTAGGAGGGACGCCCATGTGCATTCTATGTCCCCTATTTTATAATTTATTCTACATTAACTTTAACTTTAATTGTTAATCTATTTAGTTATTTTATGAAAACTAGGGTGTTAGAAATAGGTATTAATGATTTTGGGCCATTAGACTCCTCTTTGCACTTAATCATTTGTTTGCAGCCCAATTCTATTTGCATACCTTTTGTCTTTAGAGTTTTTTACTATCATAGTCAGGTATTAGATTTAGGTAAATAAATATAACGGTAAGATTTTCAAAATAGGTTTTATATTATTAGGTTATTTAATTCAATTTAGTTTAATTACAAAAAATAAAAAAATACAAAAAAAATTTAATTCATTTGTTTATGTTAGATACTTAGATTTAATTAATTTAATTTCTTAAAGATTTTCGTCAAGATATTTAAAAATACAAAAATAGCTTGTTTATTTTAATTTTCTTTTAGAGTTTAATATGCTTATCTTAATTAATAATTGTTAATATTTTCATCATTTCTCATGCATCAGTTTATATACCTGTACTAACACCTTTTTGACTTTTGTGAGGAGCTACCATCTTGAGCATTGGGCTATTTGGAAGACGCTTATAATTTTATTTTGTATTATTTATCTTTTAATTTTTATTTCGGGTTTGTAATAATTTTTATCCCTGTCAGTTTGAATCTGTAATCCCCATCCCCGAGGCCTTGTAATAGCGTAGGACTTTACTTTTCGCTTTTACTTTTTGCACCATATAAACTGCTATATTGACTGTTAGATGTATGCTTAGGATTGTATGGAAAGATAAATTAACTAAATCGTTAGCTCACTAACCACAAGATTAAAATAACTCAATCCAACACACTTGCACCCACTCACCTCTAGGGTACGCCCCTCTTGGTTGCCTTACGAATTAAAAGGTCGTGTCCCTCGAAATGTAGAGGTACCCATTAGCAAAGGTCCCTCAATATAAAATCGTCACTAAGTCCCTCGATGACCCTCGAATGTTGCCTACGAAAAAGTGACGATTGTCCCTCCGAATATTGCTAAAGGTACCTCTATTTGTTGACTTCAAACGACCTCGATGACCCTACGATGACCCACACGTCCAATAAAACAAGGACTACCTACTTCTATATAGTATGGATAGTCCTGGGAACTTTAAAAATTACAGAAAAAGATCAATCAATTAGGGTAGTGCTCTTAAACTGCCTAGCTCAATAAAAACATCTTTTCAATATTCTTTCAAAAAAACTAAGGCTACGCATTTACGCTAAAGTCCTTATACTCCTTTTCAACTCAAAACAAACAAACATGAGCTAAGCAAGTTAAGAGCCCGTAGATAACTACGGATGAAAAGGGTGCTTGCACCTTCCCTTTTCATAACTTACCCCCCGAACTCAATCTCTTTTCAAAGAAGGTCTTTCCTGTTCTTTTATACCTTTCCTAATTGGATAAAATAAAAGTCGGTGGCGACTCTTGCTCACCGAAACATTTTGCTTGCGAAAATAATAAAGTCAGTTCACCGAGTTACAATCACCATAGGGGTCTTAGGAGGATTGAACTCAATTTCACCAACATCAATCATGTCTTTTATCTTGATCTTTAATGCCTAGCAGCTATTGGTATCGTGCCCGAGACTATTGGAATGGTAGGCACATCGCACGTTTGGATTGTGATTAGCAGAGGAAGTGTTGACGTGTTGAGGAGGATCCCTCACAGTAATCATTCCTGCCTTCAACAGATGTTGCAACGCCTGATCTAATGACATGTTAATTTTGGTGAATTGACGCGTTGGTGCATCTGGCTTGCGTCGTTATTGTGGAACTGGTGTAGAGATTAGAACTGCCCCAACAGATTAGTTGCGTTCATTACGACCTTTCTGGTTGTGCACATCATCAGTTATATGAGGTGCCTCAGGTGAATTGAATTCAATGATCCTGTCATCGATTAAGTCTTGAATCATGTGCTTCAATGGTCCACAATCCTCGGTATCATGGCTAAGACAGTTTGAATGATAAGCACATCTCGCATGATACTTGTACCCAAGAGCAGGATTGGCTGGAACTGAATATGGAGGCAATAGGGTTATCAAGTTCTGATTGAGCAGTTGTTGCAGAACTTGAGACAGCGACATGTGCAACGGAGTGAATGATCGCATATGTTTAGATTTCCATTTACCTTGACCACCTTGTTGTCTACGTGGATCCCTCTCCTTCTTGACCAGAAGAGTCTTCAATTCTTCTTGCCCCTTAGCCAAGGTAAGGATCATCTCTCGGAAGTGGTTGTTCTGAGCCTAAAGATTTCTGACAGGTTGCTCGAGATTCATGAAGTTGGAATAAACAGCGAGTTAGTTATGGAACTTTACCCATGTCCAGCGGCTATAATCATCTATGATGACTAATCCATATTTCTTCCCTCTGACAGATGTTGTTTTGACTGGTCCAAACAGATCAATGTGCAGAAGTTCTAACGGCCTAGAGGAAGAGACAACATTCTTAGATTTGAATGCAGGTTTGGAGAACTTGCCCTTCTGATATGCTTCACAAAGAGCATCTGATTTGTATTTCAGATTTGGGAGTCCTCTGACCAGATTTAGTTTGTTAATCTGAGAAATCTTTCTCAAACTAGCATGTCCTAATCTTCTGTGCCAGACCCATTGCTCTTTAGAAACAGACATAAGGCAAGTCACCTTCTGCTTCTCAAGATCAGAAAGATCAATCTTATAAATGTTGTTCTTTCTCTTGCCTGTAAATAGGATTGAGCCATCCTTCTTACTTACAGCCTTACAAGACTTTTGATTGAAGATTATGTCATAACCATTGTCACTTAATTGACTTATGGACAATAAGTTATGCGCTAATCCTTCTACAAGAAGTACATTAGTTATGGAAGGAGAGTTACCAATACTTATGGTTCCAGAGCCAATTATCTTGCCCTTCTGATCTCCTCCAAACTTGACTTCTCCACCAGACTTAAGCACCAAGTCTTGGAACATAGACCTTCTTCCCGTCATATGTCGCGAGCACCTAGAGTCCAGGTACCATGACATTGTGTGCTTTGTCTTCGTTGCTGCTAAGGATATGTGCAACAGAAATTATCTTCTCCTTAGGTACCCACAACTTCTTGGGTCCTTTCTTGTTAGTTTTCCTCAAGTTCTGATTGAACTTGGGTTTAGCATAATAAACAACAGGAGAAACAACATGATATTCTTTAGGTTTGGCAGCATGATATTTTCTAGGTTGTGTCACATGCTTCTTGGTGTGTGTAGCATGAAAGCTTTTGACATGTGAGGTGAGCCTAATATCATGTGAGTGGCCAGATTTGAACTGATCATACAATGGCTTGTATTTGATTTTCATATCATCTACAGGTTCAAATTTATGTGGGGTATCACCCTCATTGCCAACACCAATCCTTTTGTTTCCAAAAACACCATATATCATAGAAGCAAGATGACTTCTGCAATACTTCTAGATAGCAACTTTCTGAAGCTCGAGTCATATTCTTTCAGAATATGATTGAGGCTAGGAATGGATTTTTCTGATTCAGAAGGAGATCCAATATCTTTGGATAATTTTAAAACTTTTTCCTTTAGTTCAGAATTTTCCACTTCCAGCTTCTTAGTTTCAGAATCAAATAGCTTCTTCAGCTTTTTGTATTTGATACTAAGATGAGCCTTGAGTTCCAGAAGTTCAGTTAAACTGGAAACTAACTCTTCTCTAGATAGTTCAGAAAATACCTCTTCAGAATCTGATTCTGATGTAGATTCTGATCCATCATCCACTGTGGCCATCAGTGCAAGGTTTGCCTGCTCGCCTTCAGAGTCTGATTCTGATTCTGATTGTGAATCATCCCATGTTGCCATAAGACCTTTCTTCTTATGAAACTTCTTCTTGGGATTCTCCTTCTGAAGTTTTGGACATTCATTCTTGAAGTGTCCAGGCTCATTGCACTCATAACAAATGACCTTCTTCTTGTCAGATCTTCTGCCTCCAGAAGATTCTCCTCTTTCAGGCTTCTTTGAACTTCTGAAGCTCTTGAACTTCCTTTGCTTGCTCTTCCAGAGTTGGTTTACCCTTCTGGAGATCATGGACAGTTCATCTTCTTCTTCTGATTCTGATTCTTCAGAATCTACTTCTTCAGCCTGAAAAGCGTTAGTGCATTTTTTATAATTAGATTTTAATGCAATAGACTTACCTTTCTTCTGAGGTTCATTAGCATCCAGCTCAATTTCATGACTCCTCAGAGCACTGATCAATTCTTCAAGAGAGATTTCATTCAGATTCTTGGCAATTTTGAAAGCAGTCACCATAGGACCCCATCTTCTTGGCAAGCTTCTGATGATCTTCTTGACATGATCGGCCCTTGTGTATCCCTTGTCAAGGACTCTTAGACCAGCAGTTAGCGTTTGAAATATTGAGAACATCTTCTCAATATTTTCATCATCCTCCATCTTGAAGGCTTCATATTTCTGGATCAAAGCAAGAGCTTTAGTCTCCTTGACTTGGGCATTTCCCTCATGAGTCATTTTAAATGATTCATATATGTCATAGGCAGATTCCCTGTTAGATATCTTCTCATATTCAGCATGAGAGATAGCATTCACCAAAACAGTCCTACACTTTTGATGATTTTTGTATTGCTTCTTTTGATCATCATTCATCTCTTGTCTTGTAAGCTTTACACCACTAGCTTTCACTGGATGTTTGTAACCATCCATCAGAAGATCCCATAAGTCACCATCTAGACCAAGAAAGTAACTTTCAAGTTTATCTTTCTAATATTTAAAGTTTTCACCATCAAATACTGGTGGTCTAGTATAACCATTGTTACCATTTCCATTTTGTTGTTCAGCAGAGCCAGATGTAGATGTATGTGTTGGATCTTCACCAGCCATCTTAACTTAAGCGTTTTTCTCTTCCTGAATCTTTTCTAAACACGGTTAAGTGCTTGCACCTTAGAACCAGCGCTCTGATGCCAATGGAAGGATAGAAAAACACTTAGAAAGGGGGGGGGGTTGAATAAGTGTAGCTTTAGCGATGTCATGATGTCATGATGTTATGCGAATGCAATGCATCGGGGAAAGCATAAGATAATAAGGACAAACAAGTCTTACGACAAAACCTGCATGGGAATCAAAGGGTTAGTAGCACGCACAATCAAGTCACACAAGTGTCCTTAGGTTTAAAGGCTTGCGTGAAGTCCATAGGTAAGTACCCTCCCCCACTGAAGTTTAGTTGGTTCAACCTGTCCTAGATAAAGATCGAGTTCTATGGTGCTCAAATCCCCGATCTTTCTCGCGGGCATTATCTCAACATGGCGCTCAAACGGCCAGCTAAAAACATCCCTAGAGTTCTCCAACGCCAGCCATCTCACTACTTCCTGTAGGCCAAAGTCAAGTTCAACTAGGGTTCTAAGGACAAATTAGTGCTTAATGACACCACGTGGAAGCCAAATGTCTCCTCGATCACTTTCAAGGGCCATCAGGACAAACCAAAGTGTCACACTAACAGTGGCCACCAGATCAACCATATCAGGTAATGGACTTTGTAAATGTGAGAAGTCAACCAAGCATACAATAAATGAATGCAACAAAATAACATTCCCTTTTTCTTTTCACACCAAGCATGGATGGCATAGTAAATGTTGGCAAGAACGGTGGGAGTTGGATCCCCACCCAAAACCCTAAAGGATGTAAAAACATGAATCGCAGCAGGATCAACATAATCAACATTTTTAGGCAATAAAACAACACCAAAGATTAGGAGAGCCAGAAAATATCCACAAATATCCCATTGTTTCTTTTGAGCATAATGTTGCACCCCAAAATTTGCCCACCTAATTTTATCTCTAGTTGGCTTATGTATCTCATAATCTCATCTATTAGGTCATTAACACATCATGCATTCATTAAGAATAATGTTGGTTCATTAAATTAGTGGTAGTGGATCAAAGACATCGACTGAATCAGGGTTTATTTCCCTATGAATGCATCCATCAAAGTTTCTATTGAGATCAACTGGATTAGGTGTTTCACTATTCATTTATTAATCAAGGAGATCTTTTTATGGAACTTGGACGTAATTATTTGGTGCACTGCTTGAATTATAGGTTATGGTACAATATTGAGTGAATTCATTTGGATAAAGATGTTAACCTACGACGAGCCTTTTGAGATTGAGATTCTTATGGTGATTTCTTAAAGAAAGATTTATCTCAGGCCAAGACTTGGAAAAAGAGGTCATTCAAATTTCATTTGAGAATGTGAAGAGAAAAAGTCCGATTCTCATTGCATAATCCATATTCAAATGCATCATCAAGAGGGCTACAAGAAAAATTAAGTTTTGACCAAAGTCATACTTGTTTGTCTTTGGACTTATCTCATGCCATCATTCAAGAAACTACTTGGAAATTTAAATCCAAATAAGGAGGGAAATGGTACTACTTGAAAAATTCAGCATACAATATTCAAGTCAAGGCATATTCAAATTGGTAAAAAAAAGAACACTACAAAAAGCCATCGTCCATTTCCACACAGTCTCATCCCTAAGTCCATTACAAATTATTACAAGTTATCTTCAATTCAACAAAAAGGACCATTTGCAAGCTCCATTACAATTTCATTCACTATTTAATTCAAGCTTTGTCCATTACAAAATCCAAGAGTGCATTACAAATAAAATACAGAGTTTATTGCAAATATCATTATTGCATTTCACTAAGGAGTTTACATCTAAGGTTATATGCAGAACCTAACACCTAAGTCTCTCCTCATTGCCGTATACCATTGATGATTCACGACATACTACTTCGTTACAGCCATGCTCTTCATATCCTCCTTCACCTTCTGCTATTCAAACCTGCCATATTCAATACATCCACATACAATCATCAGCTTTTCCTAACCTGCAGCAAATCAAAATCACCATATTCAGTTCAGAACAAAAAAGGAAAAGAGAATTCAAGACATACACCCTGCCATACATATGTCTCGTCATTCGAAATTCCATCGGATTCAAAAATCAAAGTTTGTCCTGCACAAAAATAGAAGAGATCAGTTCAGTCCACTTTAATCCAGACTAAAATTCCAACTAACTGCAGTCACCAACATGTTCGCATTACCATGACAGTTGATACCCTAACCCTTTCAATTAATACTTCATTAACAGAAGCCATTTACCTATAACTACCAGCAATTCTCATAAAACAAATAAAACCAGATCAGCCTGCAAAAATCTAGTTCTAAACCTCCAAACCAAACTGTCATAACAAAGCCGGTTCAGACTTGTAGTTCCAATACCATCCACACAAACATTCAAAACACATCAATCTTCATAATAACTTCTACCAACACATTCTTTTAACATTCCCACCCAACTGAATTTCACAGTGTAATTACCTTTTCAAAAACAGAATTTCAAACTAACTACTTCCAAAACCTTTAACAGAATTCTGTTATTACTTCCCACCTTCTAACCACCCTATAACCAATTTCTAACCTCTTCCTAATCTCACTAACCGTCATAACCAACATTTAACAGATTCAGTTTTAACTAACCTAATTGACTATAACAGAATTCATTTCCTAACCATTTATAACAGAACTAACAGAAATATAACAAACTTCTAACTGCAAAATGAGGAGCTAACTAACCTTCATTGCTATAAAATCAGGACCTCCACCTTCATTCAGCCTCTCCACCATTCACACTCTCCATTTTCAGTTCTCTCTCTCTCCACATTCTTCAATTCATCTTCATTCAATCATCATCACTCTGCAACTTCAAGCTCTCGATTCACTCTCCATCAACTCTAACCATTCTCATCTTCATCTCTCATACCCTGCGAACCTCCACTCATCATCATCTTCATACCAAACCCTCACTACACGCTCCTCAATTCTTAACTGCAAGAGTTTCTCCATTAGAAACTCTTGACAGTGGAGCTAAGCCTGCAACTCGTAAATCTCACACTCAGCTACACGGTTCACACAACACAGAAAAGACTCACACAGAAAAAAAAACAACAACGGAAATCAGAAGAAAGATCAAGAAAAAACTCAAAGAAGAAAGAGTAGAAGAACCTGAAAATCGAAGCATCGAAGACTCACCTGAACATCTTCACCGCAATCTAGCGTTTATTTCGCCAAATACACAACTGTGATCTTCATTCCAGGTGAGTTTTACGAGCCTTCATTCTTCGTCTTCTTTACTTGTTTTTGATACTGTTGTGAAGAGTGACGATCTGTGAACATTTCCCCCATGGTCTCGCTCTTCAATTCACCACCATTACCGTTTGATTGAGCTTTTAGTATAACCTAGGGTTTTAGATGTTTACTTAGATCCAGGCTAAAACGAGTGGAAATTGAGAGAAAATGATGGCGGATTCGAAATTAGCCGAAGGAGATGAACAAGGCTATGCTAGGTTTTTGGTGTTTGGAGGCATCTCCGCCGTGGTCGCCGCCGGGAGGCGATTTCCGGCGAATTTATTTGAGTATGAGAGAGGCGAGAACGAGAGTGAGAGAGCGTGAGAAGTTGAACCGTCACATCCCTTTACCCTAATTCCTTTTCATTTTATTATTATTAATGTTATTAATCTGATTAATTAATTGGTATAATTAGAATATAACATAAGGTTTAATTTCTATTAATTGACTTAATTGACATTATTAGTTAAATTAAATCTGAATATGATAATCATCTTGGATCAAAACACCTTGGGCCAATTTCAATTTCGCACCCCCTGAGGCCCATGCTGTGCCGTTTTGGCCAAACAAATCTGAACAAAAACGCCCCTGGGCCTTAAGCTCTATGGGCCTTGCACCTTTGCTAATGACACCCCTGCAATTCAGGATTGCACCCCCAGTTTCCTTTTTTAAATTTATTCTTTTGTGTTTTAAATAGATTTTTGTCATTCCTTTTAGACATTAAAAATACTAATTCTTCCACTATCATTTTTAGACCTTTAATACGATTTTGACATATAAAAAATAGAATAAAAAATATTAGTTTTAGGCTATTTGTTTTAGTCTTTTACTTGACTTGTAATTCAATTTCTCTCATAAAAATCAACATAAAAATAATAGTACTTTTAATTCACTTTTGTGCTATACTTTGACTTGTTATATTTCATGTTCTTGTACTATTTTCATGTATCCTACTTGTTGACTTCTAATTGTGATCTTTATTTTCATATTCTTTTATTCCTAACCTTAGGTAGAAACCATGATAACATTAGGTAGGAATTCCCTTCATACTTAGGCTAGTTTCTTTTCCTTTTCAACTTTAAAACACCTAACAACTATCCAAATTAAATCCCATAAAAAATACCAAGAAAATACTAAAAGTCATTAATAAAAAAGTGAAAATCATTAAATAGGGAATGGAAGCTTGAATCTCCCTTGCTTAAGGGAATCATTCGAGTGCTTGGATCTCCCTTGCTTAAGGGAACCATTCGAGCGTAAGTTCCCAATTTCTAAAAAACACAAACCATAGAGCAACTTGAGTCTCCCTTGCTTAAGGGTGCCACTTGAAACGCTCAAAATCTCTTCTTCATCTCGCCTTCGAGGCATTCTTTCCCTTAATCGGACACGTTGCTTCCTTTCGATCGCAGACTGGTAACGCATAAGACTCCACTCAACGAGCTGCTATCCTGACGCTAGATTGCGAACGTAACTCCGTCCACTAAAAAACACAAAAACAAACAAAAACTAAAGAGCCGAACTACGACGCTCTGATTCCTGAAAAGGATACGTAGGCATTAGGTCGCGGGGCCTAAGCGAGCATAACTATTTAAAAACCTTTTTTTCCCCGTATTTCCTTATCTTTCTTTTGCATGCATTGCCTTTGCACTGAGCTTTAGATCTATACACCCTTTAGATAGCAACAAACATAGGTGGATACCATCGAGTACGATGGGCGTGAGGGGTGCTAGCACCTTCCCCTTGCGTAACCGACTCCCGTACCTTATCTCTGGTCGAAAGACCTCGTTCTTATTCACCTTAGGTTTTCTGATATTCCTTTCCCTCTTTGGGATAAATATATTGGTGGCGACTCTGTTCATTTTAGCGAGCGTGCGACACATAACACATAGCTTGAGATTCTAAGTAAGATCTCTTAATCCCAAGTACATCACCTTTAGTCTTGTAATTAGGCTCTAAATCCGTAGCGGGCACTCCTAAGGATTTGGCCAAATCAAAAATCTCAACTTCTTTCCCAATTCCTGTGGAAAATTCCTTTTAGTCCTTGAAAATCCTAGCATAGTATCCATCTCTTCCAAGGTAGGAGCCAACTGAAAAATCCTGAAATGTAAAACACCTAAGCGATGGATCATAGAACTGAACCAAAGCGGTGATAGCTTGTTCTTGAACCTTAACCTTCAGCGGATCCAGAATGTCCCCATAACGACCCACAAACCTATTCAAAGCATTCGACGACATCTTCTCCTTGATTATTTTTAGTTTCTTGATATCAGAGATTGAGATGGTAAAGCGGATGATGGGCTTCTTAGTACTCATTTTCCTGGATATTCACCAAAAGAATTATTTTTTATTATTTATTTATTCCTGTGGATAAGACATGATGAAGAAATGCACATGATGAATGATGAATGCAACCAATTATATGACATAAAATAATAAAAAAACATACAATTAAACACATAAGCACATAAGTCCTAAGTTCATAGGTTCGACGCAACGGCTTAGGGAGCCTACCCTTCCCATTGGTATGTGTAACGCCCGGAAATATAAGTATATGCTTAATTTGGACGTTTGTGACGTTTATTGGAATTTTACCGTTTTTGGAGTCGTTTCAGTCGGTATTAGTTCGGGATGGCGGACTAATATTTAATTGAAGGTTTTCATATTTTTGGTACTAGAAATATTATTAAGGTAATATTCTGCGTTTTTGGGGTTTTTCTGAGCAATTGAGTTTAGACCGTAAAGTAGATATTTTGTTGAGATATTTTGGAGAAGTAGGGGGGAGATAGAAAAGAATATAAGAAAAGAAAAGAAGAAAGAAAAACAGAAAGGAAAGAAAGAAGAAAGAAAGAAAGAAGGGAAGAGAGAAAGAAGAAGAGCAAAGATGGAGAGAAAGTGAAGAAGGGGATTTTGGAGAAGATGAAGAATCAAACCAAGGTAAGGGGGTGAATCTAATTTATCTTGAATGTATGATTCTTATAGTCTTGTTCTTGTTCTTGTTCATTTTCTATGGTTGACCAACAATGGTGGATTGTGAGGTTTTCATGATATAGCAAGATTCAAACATGTTTTGGTTAGTATTTTTGTATAGAATCATATCCTTGTTGTGTTATGGTGATTGATCATGCTTTCTTTTCCATTTCTATGGCTTGATTGAGTTTGAAGAAAAAGTTAGGTTTTGAGAAAGATTAATGAATCAACCATGAAAGTTGGATGTTATGTTGTTTATATGGTATGTATGTGTTGTATTGGTGTTATAATGATGTTGGAGTGGTTTTGGTGGGTATAAGGGGCTTGAGACAATTCCGTTCGTGCTGGGTTTTTTCTGGTATTTCTCAGGTCCGCTGAGCAGAGTTTTCGTTGGTCCATGTCATACCCCAAAATTTGCCCATACTATTTCTCTAATACAAATTCAAATCAATACATAAAGCTCCAAGACACACTCTCCTAAACAAAGACCAGAAAACTAGGGATTTGGTTGTTCAAAGGAAGATCAGTGAATCAATGGCTCCAAGGTATCCTATATAGCTCAATATATTTCACATTACCTCCATGACAAGTATCAAGTCTCAGTTCAAAGAATTGGTCACTCAATTGTTCAGAAAGTCAACAGTCGACTAGGTTAACCTAAAAGTCAACTGTTGTCAAAGTAAGGTCAAAACTCCTGATTTTTTGTTAAGATCCTCATATTGAAGTATCATTCACCATTTGATCAAGAATTGATCATGGTTCATCAAGGAAAGATAAAAAATCAACAAATCAAAAAAGTTTCTAAATTAGGGTTTGTATAGGAAAAGTCAGCTGAACTTTGACCAGTCATAACTCTCACATGGAACATCATAAATTTTCCATCCAAAGCTCATTTTGAAGGAAATTGGATTCTCTACAATTTTGTCTCTCACATGCCAAGTTTAAAAAAGCTTCATTTGAGAGATATGGACTAAAACATTATAGGTCCTTTTCAAAAGTCAACAAAAAGTCACTTTTTTCAAAAGGACACACAAGGAGCATAGAAAATCATTTTGACATGGGACCAAAAACACTGGTTAGAGGACTCTCTAAGGTTTCTAAAAAGTCCTAGAACTTCTCCATATCTCAAAAATTGAGGGAGATAGGTCTTGTTAAAGTTGGAATATTTTGGAGGGAAAAATGTGAAAGAATTTGGATTTTTTGCAAATGAGCCCAAGATCTTTTGATTCAGTCTTGATCCACAAGTCATCTAAAGCCCAAGAATCAATTCCCACGAATTTATGTGATTTATTTAATTTATTATGATTTTTTATTCAATTAAAAAAGGATTAAAATCAAATAAATAAAGATAAAATCAAATATTTGATTCAAGAGCTCAAAAGGATCAAATCCAATCTCCAATTATACCCCATATCCAATATAATTTCGTGCATAAGAGATTGGGAGAAGATTGAATCAATATTGGCCATAATTAGAAACTTTTTCCAATCAAATTTTCCAACATTCAATCTCAAGATTCCAAGGGATTCTCTTCAATTTTATCAACCCTAAAGCTTCCCCTATAAGAGCACAACAGGTCCATAGCACAAGGGTTACAATTTTCTGCCTCAAGAAACCTTAAATCCGAGCCAAAATTTCACAAAAAACTCAAGAGTCAATTTGAAGTTCTAGGTCGATTCAAGTATTGCAATTGATCAAGACTTGCTCCTTGATCATCACTGAATGATTCCAGATCATCATCGAGCCTTGAAGCATCACGAATTGTCTCCTATAACCCTCGGTTTGTCACTTTTTATTTTGTGTCGATTTGCATCATACAAGCATCAATACTTAAAATCCATTGCATATTATTGTTTATCTTGGTGTGTTTATCGATTCTGGATAATTTGGTGTGTTATTGTATTGTTTGGAGTGATATGCCATTGTTAGGGTTCTTGCTTCAATTTAGGGCTTTTCTGTACAAGTAAAATTAGGTTCAATCAACGCCATGGCCATATTCGCAAGGACCATACGAATTGAACGGTAAGGGTGCGCCAAATTTCTGCATTCATTTAGCCCTATTCGCTATTTTTCAGTTTGAGGTGCAGGGTCTTTTATAGCGCTTCAGGAAAAAAAGCGCTGTAAAAAGTATGTTGCAGATTGGCCTCGTGAAGAAGACGACTGCGTGGCGCAGTCTGATTGGTGGGATTTGAAAAATCCGGCGCGCGAAAGTTCTTGGATCCCAGAGTGATTCTATGCGTTAAGAAACACGCGTTAGTGTGCACCTTCGCCATCTCTGCCATTCGTTCCATCTCTAGATCCATCCAACGATCCAGGCAACGCAGACGCATCCTGTTCCTCACGCGAGTGCCACACAGGATCCAAGCTAAGTTTTTTCCAATTTTTTTTTATTTTTAATTATATTACATGTTTTATTTTATATATATATATATATATATATATATATATATATATATATATATATATATATATATATCATTTAATTTTTTTTTCTTTATAATAATAAAACAATTATACTTATTTTCTAAAAAACTTTTTTATTTATTTATTTATTTATTTTATTTATTTATTTCATATACTTATTTATTTAATCAATATATATATTTATTTATATTATTCATAATAATTTTATTTTCTTAATTATATATTTATTTTATTTAATTATATTTATTTTCTTTTTCTCATTGTAATTTATATTTAATTATGTATATATATTCAAAAATTCATATTTATCTTGTTTTTATTCTAAAAAATTCCTAAAAATACCTGTTATGCTCGATTTTATTCTCTCGTCCCGATTTAATTAATTAGGTTGCAAGACCAATAATTAATTAAATTATTTTCTTTTTCTTATTTAATTTGCACCCTAATCAGGGTTTATGACGATCATTCCATACACTGAAAATATTTGTTTTCCGTGCTTTTTTTTAGGGTTATTCTTCAAGTACACTTCGACTACGCGCCTTCAAAATCCGAAGCTAAGTATTCAACTTAATTTTAAGTCTATTTTGTTTCCTTTTATTTTAAGGTTTACCATTCGAACTCCGCATACACTCACATCTATTATCTGCCTTTGCCTTTGCCATTTTTTAGGGTTAACCCAGAGGTTTACTCCGACTATAGCGGGGAAATTCTGATATCGAAGCCATGGGATTGACTCGAATCAATATTCCGTTTGAAATCGCCACCGCGCTTTATTTTTTCAAAGGAAAAGGGAAAAGAACGAAAAACCCAAAGTTGTTTTTAAAACAAAAAGAGAACTCAGGTTCGGGTGTTGATTATACAAGGGGAAGGTTTAAAGCACCCCTCATATCTGTGGTACTCCACAGGAAACTTTTTGAAAATCTGTGTCGTGTGTGCTAAAAAAAACGGTTTGTTTTATTTTTAAAATAAGCTCGGCAAAGCGTTAAGCTTTGGGCCTACATACCTCCTCGGTGCAATGGAGAAGTCAGAGCTAATGTAGTTCCGCTTAAAGGGAAAACATATTTTTTTTTTAAAATGAATAAACACTTTATCGTCGTTGGAGAGAAATACTCAGCCATTGATCTTGAGCATGAGAACAAACGAGTTCTTTGCATCGCAAATGAAAGAAGGGCTCCAACTCGGATAAAATCACCGAGTATGCCACTAGCTCTCTCACGCGGAAAAGATCTCATTATATCAATCAATTTCAAAATCGTGGGGTATAACCACTCGTTTCGACAATTAACGGTGTCTAAACTTTTTGAAGAAAAAGGCCATTGAAGGCAAAAGATATATTTTAAGAAAAAGGTTTTGAAAAGATTGCAAACATAAGAAGGTTTTTTTTTGAAAAAGGGAGAAGATTTTGAAAATTTAAGAAGTGGGAGGAGATGAAGAGGCTATCCTATTGCGTAAAATAAAAGCTAAGGAAAGAAACGGTCTAACCGAAATAAGAAGCCAACACTTGATGTAACACCCTTCTAATACCCCGCACAAATAATAAACAATAATCAGAGTAAACATGAAAAAGGGCATTACAACTTCCATAAAAATAAAATATAATACTCATGTCATGCCATAAAAGAGAACGTCAACCAAATTTATTCAGATCATCATGTTTAACACAGCGGAATTATCTTTAACATCTGAATAACAAACAGCCAAGTCACAGACTTAAAACCTCAACATAAAAATCCATCCAAAATAAAAGAGTTTAACAAGTAACTCTAAACGACGCCCCCAGTGTTACACGACCAGAGCATGACACGGACCCAACTGACTCTAACGAACTACTTGACGAGCTAATCCTCACCAAGTACGAGAGCTACTCCTCAATCTGAAAAATAACAACAGTAAGGGTGAGTCTCATTCACATTTAACTAATGTTATAAGATATAGATAATAAAATATCATTTCACATGCCATTCACCCAATCACAGTTATGATCAGATTCAAACCATACAATCAGCAAGCAAACAACCAAATTTTCACATATTATAACATTGGACAATCTTCCATTCATGTTACAATAGCAAAACAGCCTAATGCAATGCAACTACATGCATGTGGTACCAAAATCTGGGATAACCCAACTCACCGACCCACCATCGTCAAGGATACGGTAACACCCACTCACTAATTCCACACAATGGGAATTAGCTACCACTGATCCACCATCGTCAAGGACCAGCCACATAATGATTATGAATGCATGCATCAACCATAACATGCTCATCACCCACATACATCGATCAATGTCATAATCATCAATAAAACACATATTTCATACCAACAATACATGTATAATAAACACCAGTTATAACCACAACATCATACAAGTAAGACATTCATTAGTGTACCTATAAGCATATCCCACCACAAACAATAAAATCGGGTGTTTTAAAAATAATTCAAGCCACCACTCAAAACACCATTTGAGTATATAAATTATTTGATTAGCTTCACTGTACTCGAAACTGCACCAAAATCCGGCTTACGGTTTAGAAGTTACACATTTTTAAACTTTTCAAAACGGCCTGTCGCAACAACTAACAGCACGCGGCGCCACACACATTCGCGGCGCGGAACGAATCGGAACTACGCCTTCGCGGCGCAAACAAGGTTTCGCGGCGCGGAACGAGAAGGAACTACGCCTTCGCGGCGCGGCCATACGCTCGCGGCGCGTTCTGAACACAACAAAACTTTCTGGCCTTCTGCCAAGCAGTTCGTGGCGCCAACTCCCGGACGCGGCGCGAACTGGCGATTTCCAGCGCTCTGAATAGCAAAAAACAGCATGCGATTTCGTCCCTCTTTCACCGAATCACTACCAAACCAATCTCATTCCAACCAGATTTCGCATACAGTGAAATAACACATATTATAACACATTTATAATACATTCAACCATCCAATTATCACCAATACATGATCAATATAATCATTATGCATCAATCCTCCCAAAACCTAACATTTCTACAACCTAAGCACAACCCAATTGATACGAATAACACGATCAAATTCTATCATACTACCTATAATCCCATAATAGAAGATAAACGGAAGAGTCCCCCCTTACCTGAAGGTTGATTCTTCGCTCTTCCTCGCGTCGCACTTCTTCGCTCTTCTCCTCTTTTCACGTTCAGACTTCTTTTCCCAAATGCTGTAACTCTCTCTATTCCACAACTCCTTCTATTTTATGAAAATAAGCTTATCATTAGTAATGGGCTTCACCACTGACACCCCCCCTTCTACTACAAGCGACACTGGCCCATTAGCCTCATTATTTCCATTTTTCTCAGTTAACTCAAATAATTCTAATATTTAATCCAAAAATTAATTAAATTAAATAAAGAATTTTATGGGGTGTTACACTTGACATTGTGAGTCAAGGTAGATTTCCCATCCTTTGGACTATCAAATACTAAACCAACATTATCACTTGGGGATCCAGATGAATTTATTATCTTAGCACCACTTTGCATTAAGCACATTAAAATTCTGGCGAAAATCGGGCAGAGTAACGGCTGTTTTCGGGTAAAATCCTTATATCAATGCCTTGCAATTAACCATCAAGGGCTTTCAAGGAAATACCTGCACACATAAACAGACAACAATCCAATGCCAGACAGACAGAATAACAGCAGAGTAATTAACAGAATAAGGGTCCAGAGGCGCTAAGTCCATAAGTCCGAATCTCCAAAATGCTAGGGATAGTAACCAATAGTCCAAAAGAGAGCCTTAAGAGTTTTTTAGATTTTTGTTGATTATTAGTGTTTTAGCATAAAAGTAAAGTATGGTCCAAGTGGACAAAGAGAAAATGGCGGAAACATAAACATATGTCCAAATGGACAAAGAGAAAATAGCGGAATGTAAATATGATGAAATGATAAAATAAAGCGATAAAGCGAGAAATATAAAGAGCGGTATAATAAGGTGCGAAAATTAAAGTCAGTTGTTAGATGTTAAAGATAACCATCTTGAAACTTGTCAAGTATGTTATCAAAGTTAGTAATAAAGATCGATGGTGAGTGAAGGATGTACTCGGATTTAAATTCAATGAACATTTATCAGAAGCTTGATAAAATCATAGCGACTACACGATAAACCCTCATAAGTCTTAAATCAACCGCATACAATTCTCTTCCATGTTTGATCTTTTTGATTCGGGACACATATGTTAAGCAGATCGCCAAGTGATTTATGTAGAAATCACCCTACAACGAGGCCGGTCAAAACTTTATGTGCTAATGCATGCGAGAGGAATGATATGTAGATCATTCTCCGAAAGCAATACCGCACGAAAAGAAAAATGGTGAGTGATCTAGTCTTTACCAAGAATCCATAAGAATTCTCAAAGTATTAAGACTTTCATCGATCAAAATAAAGAGAAACAAAAGATGGAACCACATTAAAAGCTCCTTTCATCCATAATTTCAATCACATAATTTTGCGGATTTGGATTCTCATCCTATCGACGCCCTAAGTCCATTGAAATTAGAGAGAAATTAGGCCTCTAGTTTGTGATTCCAAGAAAATATCAAAAGAATGGAGTAGAAGAAGAGTTAGAACCAAAAACAAGCATTCTGCCTCACTGGAAATCGATTTACCTCTGTAGGAAATCGATTTCCTGCCTGCAGAATTCAGATCTGGCGCAAAAAACAGAGTGGAAATCGATTTCCCTCTGTAGGAAATCGATTTCCTGCGCACAGTTTTCAAAAAAACAGCATTATGAACTTTGAAACTTGATTTAGGCAAACATACAAACACCTTATGATCACATATCCATTGGAGCACGAATTTTCCATCAAATCACCATCAAATAGGACCAATATAGCATCAAAGATGCATTGAATACAAACAACAAAGAATCACATTATGGTAGATGGAAAAGGATGATGAAAATTACCAATTCTTGAACAAAACATAGATCCACTTCAATAATCACCAACACAAATCTTGATCTCTCAACAATTGAAGAAGAAAAGAGTGAAATGGATGGTGGTTTAGCTCAAAGTTTGTGAGGTTCAAGGTGTGACTCACAAACTTTATGAAAGAATAAGGAGCTTTGGTGAATTTGGTAGGGATGAGGAGAGAAATTGCAAGGGGTTTTTTGGCTCTCAAAGCTTGAGAAATGAGAGAGTAGAGGTCTCTATTTATAGAATTGGAGCAAGAGTAGTGGCAAATTGGTCTTTTTGTGTTTGGTAATTAAATTGGTAATTAAAGTGGGATTTAAATGGTGAAATGATGTTTAAGTGGGTTTAATGAAGGAGTTAATTTTGATGAGGTGGAAAATTGGTAAAGTGATCAAATAAAAAGGTGCCAAAATGATGTCAAGCTTCCCTCCTTATATTTTTTTGAATTTTGCGCACAGGAAATCGATTTCCCACAGGGGTAAATCGATTTCCACCTTCAAATTTTCAAAAATTGTTTTCTTGCACTGTTTTGATTTTTGCCCGATCTTTTACCTGTAAAATATAAACAAAAGAGACAAAACACATATATTTTTTGATTTTGGTTAGTATGAACAAATAAAAAGCTAAAAGTGCTTGATGATTCCCCTTAGAGATAATCACAATATCAAAGATAGAGCCTCATATTGGTGCTCTTGATTAATGATTAATATGCAATTGATGTATGATCTTAGGGTCAAAAATTGGGGTATGACAGATGCCCCTATTTAAGTTTCTTTGATCCGGAAATACGATGATTGAAAATCTTCGTTTCGAGGAGATTGAAGAGACTTAAATATATAAAACACGCAATTTTTGAACCTAAGATGCAATGCAATTTTTAATGAATGTATATGATGATGAAACAACATTGGGGAGAAAAAGAACTCCACTGGGGAAAGCACATGTCTTGTGGGAAGAACTCCAATGGGGAAACAAGACTTTGTTGGAGAAACGAAACTTTGCTGGGAAAAGAAACTTCACTGGGGAAGACATTTCGCACCAGAGAGGTTAAAGCATCACCTTTCACTAGGGTGAGAAAAGGGGGCATCCTCTTTCACTGGGGATGAGAAAATATGCATCCTCTTTCACTGGGGAATCATAAGATATGCATCCTCTTTCACTGGGGATGAGAAATATGCATCCTCTTTCACTGGGGATGAGAAAGTATATCACCTTTTACTAGAGAATCAGAATACCCATCTTTCATTAACAGAGAACACACCATCGTTCTACTGATGATAGAAATGCATCGACGTACCATTGACGATGAAGATAACATACACCAACGTTCCACTGAAGGTGAGAAGAGAAATACATCGACGTACCACTGACGATGAAGATAACGTACACCAACGTTCCACTGAAGGTGAACTACCAACGTTCCACTGGAGGTAGAAAAGAGATGTACCGCCGTGCCATTGACGATAACATATACCATTGTTCCACTGAAGGTATAAAAAGAAATACATCGACGTACCACTGACGATGAAGATAACATACACCAACGTTCCACTGAAGGTGAACTACCAACGTTCCACTGGAGGTAGACAAGAGATATATCGCCGTGCCACTGACGATGAAGATAACCAAATACACCGTCGTTCCACTGAAGGTGAGATACCAACGTTCCACTGGAGGTAGGAAAGAGATATATCGCCGTACCACTGACGATAAAACATGATAACAAGATACACCATCGTTCCACTGAAGGTGAACTACCAACGTTCCACTGGAGGTAGGAAAGAGATATATCACCGTACCACTGACGATAAAACAAGATAACAAGATACACCATCGTTCCACTGAAGGTGAGCTACCAACGTTCCACTGGAGGTAGAAAAGAGATATATCGTCGTGCCATTGACGATAAAATATACCATCGTTCCACTGATGATATGAGAAAATATACATCGACGTACCACTGACGATAAAATAAGATAACAAGATACACCATCGTTCCACTGAAGGTGAGCTACCAACGTTCCACTGGGAGTAGACAAGAGAAATACATCGACGTACCACTGACGATGAAACAAGATAACAAGATACACCATCGTTCTACTGAAGGTGAACTACCAACGTTCCACTGGAGGTAGAAAAGAGATATATCGCCGTGCCATTGACGATAAAATATACCATCGTTCCACTGATGATATGAAGAAATGCCCCTTTGTACCAATGACGGTGAAGAGCAATCAACAATTTTTTTTCAATGATTTGAGGATGCAAACACAAATGCATAATCTCAACATTCATCATCCAGCGACCAAAGTTCAATCCATGACCAGATGGAAAGAAGTTGCCAAAAAAGACTGGACCAAGTGAGGGAGAAACTCACTAGTCTTCTGTTCGCAGACATCTGAACAGAACAACTGAAACATATTATCCATAGAGAAACAAATTCAGTGGGGATTTTCAAGGAAAGTGAGCTTTTTCTGCTTAAGACACTCTAAATGAAAGAGCGATCTGTTTGACAGTAAACTTCATGATAGCAAATGTGAATGTATGACTGTTTTTGATGCATGTTAATGATGCATATGCTGCCAAAAGTTAACACAAGATTTAACTCCAGAGATGGAGTACGAAGATAACATAATCAAGCATGTCTCAAGCTGAACACCAGAGCAGAAACTGCTATAACAATCTTTTGATGGCATTAGAATAAATGCTACCCTACACTATGGAACATTGGAGATGAGAGAACAAAACAGTTGAGTTCTACACCATATTCGAACCAGGTCAAAGGTGCATTGAGTGGAACACATTCTTCCCCTTTTGTATATGAATACATCAACATATCCATTCCTTGTAATGCACTCATGAATCAAAGTAAAACTTCCTTTTATATATTTCAAAAAAAAGGATTTTGTTGAGATCAATTTTCTTTTTGTTTCAAAAATTACTATCAACAATAAATGATATTTTGAGAGATATGAAAGAAATAAGATTGCCAATAAAAGGTAAAGGCTCAAACTTTTTTAATAGAATGGTAGCCTGCAAAAGGCAAGACCCCATAAGTTATTACAAAGTTTGGAAAGTGGTAATTTTGTGGAAAAGGTACATTGAAATGTAATGACCCCGTCCTTTCTCTCAACTTGGAATTCCTGAGCAAAGGCTTCCGTTGAAATGTGTTGAACTTCTCATGATAAACAGATGTCTGCTGATGATCATGTCTTGTCTGATGTAGTTACTTGCCATGAATCCCTAACTTTTGCCTGGACCGCCCTTTCGGGTTTTCAGTCCACCGGGTATTTTATTCTGTTTATGTCTCTAATTTTTGCCTGGACCGCCCTTTCGGGTTTTCAATCCACCGAGACGCTCTTTTTTGCCTAAGCCGCCCTTTCGGGTTTTCAACTTAGCGAGCTGTTCTTTTATTATTTTAGGCGAAGTATTTCTTGACTACATCAGCATTCACGGGACGTGGGAGCTCTTCTCCGTCCATAGTTGCAAGAATTAATGCACCGCTTGAGAAGGCTTTCTTAACAACATACGGTCCTTCAAAATTAGGAGTCCACTTGCCCCTTGAATCGGAGGTGAAAGACAAGATCCTTTTGAGCACGAGGTCACCTTCTCTGAATATACGAGGTCGAACCTTCTTATCAAATGCTTTCTTCATTCTTTTCTGGTACAACTGACCATGGCATAAAGCCGTCATTCTCTTTTCTTCTATCAAATTCAATTGATCAAACCTGCTCTGACACCACTCAGCCTCAAATAACTTGGTTTCCATTAAAACTCTCAACGATGGAATCTCAACCTCAATGGGGAGCACTGCT
Organism: Vicia villosa; assembly: GCF_029867415.1. Classification (NCBI taxonomy): domain Eukaryota; kingdom Viridiplantae; phylum Streptophyta; class Magnoliopsida; order Fabales; family Fabaceae; genus Vicia; species Vicia villosa. The sequence goes on from NC_081185.1 coordinate 41,282,422, forward strand.
TCCATACCGTAAACCAAAGAAAAGGGGGTTGCCCCGGTTGAAGTACGAATAGATGTACGGTACCCATGCAAAGCAAATGGGAGCATCTCATGCCAGTCCTTGTACGTAACAACCATCTTTTGCACAATCTTCTTAATATTCTTATTTGCTGCTTCAACAGCTCCATTCATCTTTGGCCTATAAGGCGAAGAGTTGTGGTGTTCAATTTTGAAACTTTCACACAATTCTCTCTTCATGTTGTTGTTCAGATTTGAGCCATTATCAGTAATGATCTTGCTCGGTACACCATATCTACAGATGATATTATTCTTGATAAATCTGACCACAACTTGCTTTGTTACATTAGCATATGAAGCAGCTTCTACCCACTTGGTAAAGTAATCGATTGCTACCAGGATGAATCGATGTCCGTTCGAAGCCTTGGGTTCAATCATGCCAATCATATCAATACCCCACATAGAGAAAGGCCATGGAGAGGAAATAACATTGAGAAGTGTCGGAGGCACATGAATCTTGTCAGCATACACTTGACACTTTTGACACTTCTTTACAAACTTGTAGCAATCAGATTCCATTGTCAGCCAATAGTAACCTGCTCTAAGCATCTTTTTAGCCACTGAATGTCCATTGGCATGAGTACCAAAAGAACCTTCATGGATTTCATGCATCAACATGTCTGCTTCGTGTCTATCCACGCATCTGAGCAAAACCATGTCATAATTCCTTTTATACAAAACATCAGCATTGATGAAGAAACCGCCAGCCAATCTCCTCAAAGTTTTCTTATTCTTATTTGATGCCCCAAGTGGGTACTCTTGAGTCTGAAGGAAGTGTTTAATATCGAAGTACCAAGGCTTTTCATCTATTGATTCCTCAACTGCAAATACATGAGCAGGTCTATCAAGACGCCTGATCGTAATCTGAGGTTCCTCATTATGGAAGTTCACTTTGTACATGGAGGACAATGTGGCTAAAGCATCAGCCATCTGATTCTCATCTCGAGGGATGTGGTGGAATTCAACTTTGTTAAAGAACGTCAACAGCCTTCTGGCGTAATCTTTGTAAGGGATCAAGCCAGGATGACGAGTTTCCCATTCTCCATTAATCTGATTAATCACAAGCGCAGAATCTCCATAAACATCAAGAATCTTAATTCTCAGATTAATGGCCTCTTCAAGCCCCATGATGCAAGCTTCATACTCAGTAATATTATTTGTGCAATCAAAACATATCCTTGCAGTGAAAGGTACATGTGACCCATGTGGAGTAACAATAATGGCGCCAATTCCATGGCCATGAATGTTAGAAGCTCCATCAAAAATTAAACCCCACTTGGATTCAGGATCTGGTCCTTCTTCTGGCAATGGTTCATCCCAATCTTGAGCTCTCAAATACATTATATCTTCATCTGGGAAGTCCATTCTGATAGATTGACGATCATCAATTGGTTGGTGAGCGAGGTACTCTGCCAACACACTTCCTTTCACAGCTTTCTGAGCTCGATATTCAATATCATATTCTGATAACATCATTTGCCAGCGAGCGATCCTTCCAGTTAATGCAGGTTTCTCAAATACATACTTAATTGGATCCATTTTGGAAATCAATAGGGTGGTGTGGTTCAACATATACTGTCTTAGTCGGCGAGCAGCCCACACCAAAGCACAGCAAGTTTTCTCAAGCAGCGAGTATCTTGTTTCGCACTCGGTAAACTTTTTGCTAAGGTAGTATATTGCATACTCTTTTCGACCAGACTCGTCATGCTGACCCAACACACATCCCATTGAATTTTCAAGCACTATGAGGTACATAATCAAAGGCCTTCCCTCAGCTGGAGGGAGCAGAATGGGAGGTTCAAGCAGATATTCTTTGATGTTGTCAAAAGCTTTCTGACAATCTTCATTCCACACACATCCCTGATTTTTCTTTAACAACTTGAAGATTGGCTCACAGGTAGCAGTCATTTTGGAAATGAACCTGGAGATATAATTCAAATGTCCGAGGAAACCTCTCACTTGTTTCTCAGTCTTTGGTGCTGGCATTTCCTGAATTGCTTTGACTTTATCAGGATCTACTTCAATTCCTCTCTGACTGACAATGAAACCCAATAATTTTCCAGAACGGACACCAAAAGTGCATTTATTTGGATTTAAGCGGAGACGATACTTTCTCAAACGCTGAAACAACTTTAACAGATCCTCCATGTGCCCTTCCTCTGACTGGGATTTGGCAATCATGTCATCCACATAAACCTCAATTTCTTTGTGCATCATATCATGGAAAAGAGTGGTCATGGCCCTTTGATACGTCGCGCCAGCATTCTTCAAACCAAAAGGCATCACATTGTAACAGAATGTCCCCCATGGCGTAATAAAGGTTGTCTTTTCCATGTCTTCAGGTGCCATCTTAATTTGATTGTATCCTAAAAAACCATCCATGAAGGAGAAAACCTCAAACTTTGCCGTACTATCTACCAACATGTCAATGTGAGGTAAAGGAAAATCATCTTTCGGACTGGCTTTGTTCAAATCTCTATAATCAACGCACATGCGAACTTTTCTGTCTTTCTTCGGAACAGGCACAATATTGGCAATCCATTGAGGATATACAGAAGTGACAAGGAAACCTGCGTCAATCTGCTTCAAGACCTCATTCTTAATCTTTTCCGCCATATCAGGATGACTTCTTCTTAGCTTTTGCTTGACAGGAGGACATTCTGGTTTCAACGGCAAACGATGCTCCACAATATCTGTGTCCAACCCAGGCATATCTTGGTAGGACCACGCAAAAATGTCAACATACTCTTTAAGAAGCTCTACCATCCTCTTCTTAACATCTTGACCAAGCAGCGCCCCAATCTTGACTTCTTTCTTATCTTCTTCAGAACCCAAGTTGATGACTTCTAACGGCTCTTTATATGGCTGAATGGTGTCTTCCTCGTTCTCAAGCAGTCGGGAAATCTCATCAGGAATACATTCATCACTCTCTTCTTCCGCCTCATACACAGGACACTCGAAGTTAGGAGAGGGTGCAGGGTCATTACTTTCATTGGTTTTAATGATTAATCTGCACAAGTGATTATTATTTCAGAAAAAAGGAGAGATATATGCAAACATGTAATCGTGCAGATTATGAAAACATTTTTTAAGGTTTTTTGTGTTACCACTTTCCAGAAAAAGCAAAAAGATAAAAAACATGTATATGCAGAAACAAAATGACTTTTATTGATGATTTTAATGTTTAAAACAAACAGAAAATGGCCCAACAACTTCACTTTCATCTTGGGCAGAATGAAAGGATTTTTGAAAAACATAAAAGCAAATTACTTTAAAGCATGAGTACACTCAGGAATGTCAATGGTGATCCAGTTCTTAATCATCTTTCCATGGGTCACAAAGCTTGGCACTTCTGGCTCTGATTCGTCTTCAACAATAGCGTTCACTTCTGGAAGAGTCGGATGTAGAAACCCAGCACTATGGAACATCTCCTGATAAGGACGAAAAGCAGATTCAGGCTTCATCACGGACTTGTCTGAGGCAGAAAATCCCAGACCAGCTCTATTCTTGTTCTCTTGCAGACTCACCACTTGTCCCCATACTCCTGAATGTCCATTATGAACTACCAGTTGAGCATCTTTGAAGGAGGCAATGGAAGCTTCATCCTTTTTGAATTCATCATTAACAGACAGGGCTTGGAATGCAGTTCCAATGACTACTTCATCAGCCTCTATGGTACGGAACGAAGAGAGATGACTAATCAACAAAGCTTGTTCTCCATTCACAACAACCATCTTTCCATCTTTCACAAATTTCAACTTTTGGTGGAGAGTCGAAGTAACTGCCCCAGCCTCATGGATCCATGGGCGTCCCAATAAGCAACTGTATGCAGGGAAGATGTCCATCACTTGAAAAGTAATCTTGAAGACAAATGGTCCAATACCAATAGGCAAATCAACCTCTCCAACCACTGATTTCTTCGATCCGTCAAAAGCTTTGACAATCACATTGCTGAATCTCATTGGTGTACCACCATAAGACAGCTTAGTAAGAGTGGATTTTGGCATGACATTCAGAGATGAGCCAGTATCGATCAACACATTGGACATTGAGTCCTCTTTGCAACTGACAGAGATGTGCAAGGCCAAATTATGATTTCTTCCTTCCTCAGGCAAATCTTCATCACTGAAGCTCAGATTGTTACATGCAGTGATATTACTCACAACCCCATTAAACTGATCCAGCGTCACATCATGATCCACAAAGGCTTGATCAAGTATCTTCATCAAAGAATCTCTATGAGCGGGAGAACTCGTCAGCAGCTCCATTATAGAGATCTTGTACGGAGTACGATGCAACTGATCCACAATCTTATAATCACTCATCTTGATAAGCTTCAAAATCTCATCCATCTCCTTTCCTGAAGATGATCCAGCATTCACTTTTGTCACATCATTATTGTCCACATGTGTCATACCCCAAATTTGTCCTACCCCTTTACTTCTAACTGGCTTAGGCTTTACATTCATGTACATACATCACTTAGGTCATAATCCATACCCATGCATTCATATCATTGGTATTAACTAGAGACTAGCAAGGGATAGCTCTGTGGCAAAGAATTTTGATCAGAGTATAAGGAGACTGAGGTATAATCATGTGGCTCTATGTTCATTAAAGCCCTCCTGGATTGGGGTGTCTCTCTGCTTCAAATCAGGGCATTGATCGGAAGAGTGCAAGCTTGCAAATCATCTAGTTCTTTAAATCAGGTTTTCTTTGACCAAAAGTCAACCAGTTGACTTTCTGGTCAACATTTAATCAGAAGTGGCTTCTATGTGTGGATAACTTCTCATACTGACTGTGTGGATGTGTTTGTTTGACTGGATGTGAATGAAAGAGATTTAATCGGGAATTTCATCAATAGTCGGAAAAATCGGAACAGTTGATTTTTGGGTCAAAATCAGAAGATTTATTCAGATATTGACTTTTGGTAGAAAATCAGTCAAGAAAAGTCAAGGAACGAATAAAATCGGGAGTTTGACAAAAGTTGCCAAAAATAGAAAATAATCAAAAAAAGGAAAGGTTTCGACACTTAGGAAAATTTCGGCATCTTAAAAGCTTGGCAAGCAGTCCACTTCACCATCAGTTTACACGTGGCAAATGACATTTTTTGAAGAAATTTCCAACATCAAAGTTGTTCCTCTCATGGAGGAGAACAACTTTGTAGTTGGACACTTTTTCATTTGAAGATTGTATGAAGAGTTAATTTGGTTTGAAGTTCCTGAAAACCCATTCAGCTTAAGTCATGATCCAAGTCATAGGCCAAGTCATGACCTGGCATTTCATCAAGCACGTGGTATGCCAAATCTCAAGCTAATTTTAGAGCTCTACAAAAATGCCATGGAAGCAAACTTGGTATGCTTCCATTCTTTGCCATGTCCCCTACACATTGAAACAAGAATTGAATCGATTGAGTGAATACTGAATCAATTATGAGTCTTCAAAGTCAGGCCCCTCGCAAAGCTCATATCACGCGTCCAGTCAGGCCAGAATTCCAAGTCATGTGCGTCATTTGATCGAACACATGGTGGGATGAATTCAAGTTCAATTTTCTCCCTCCACGAGTCTCCATTTTGAACAATATTGGTGTAAAATTACTCCTTGCTATGCCCTCTATCTAATGGATTCAAGATCATTAATTTTGAACGTGTGATGAACAAACTACAAAGACTCAAAGTCACGCTCCTACCAAGTTATGTTTCGGACGAGACACCAGGCCAGAGATAAGTCACACGCATGCCTCATGTAGCCTTACTCCACCATGTTTCAATCATTCTTTCTCCCACCTCCAAGTTTTATTTTAAGCAGCCCTCAACATCAATACTCTTCTACTCCATGTCCTCTACCCGTTGAACTAAGGATCATTAATTTTGGTCATGTGCTTGTCAAAATAGGGAGCTTTAAAGTCACCACCTCGGGCATTTCGGTCACGGCAAGGTCCTTTTGAATTTGCTGTAGCACGAACCACACCACACATGGTATCGACTTGCAACATGCATTCCTCTCCAAGTAGCCATGCAATATCCTGAGAATAAAAGTTTACACAGAACTTACTCCAATTGGACAAAACTTGTGCATTAAGTTGAGCAATCATCCACTACACTCATCCTCACCATAAACCATATACACCAGCATATAAGTATCAAAACCCTTCACAATTCACACAACACACACTCATTTTTCCACACTCACTCTTCTCTCTCTCTCGGTTCACTCTCTCTCGCTACCAATCACCTTCAAAAGTTTGTTACATTTTGTAACAAACTTCATCCAAAGCCACCGCCACACACCACCAGCGACTCTTCCACCATCACAAACTTCAACCACCGCCGTCACCACCGTAAACGCCTTCACCATCAACCTTCGAGAATCTCCATCGATCAACATCATCATTCTTCCACCATCATCGGTAGCACGCAACCTTCACCATCATCAAACCAACGCCAAACAATCACTATCAACCGCCATAATCAAAGAAAGCAAAACGAAACGGTTCGCACCGACGGGAATCATCACTGCTCATATCAAGAACAACGGAGCATAGGAGAGCTTTCTGGAAACGATAAATTCTCTCAGGTGCGATCTCTGAATCTTTTTAAGCGCTATAGACTTGTAGTTGCCATGTTAGGGTTCGTATTGTGGATCTCTGTTGCTTTTTGTTCGTGCAAGTTCTGATTCCCATAACTGAAAGTATGCCTACGTTTTTGAAGTAAAACCGCTATATCTTAATGCTGTGGATCGCAATTGGTTGTTCAGGATAGTTTAAGGCTAGATCTTGTAAAATCCGATGACCTAAGGCTTAGCTTATCTTCTCCGGTTAGGACTTTGAGAGTGTTCTTTGTCTCAATTGAGATTAGATCCGGAATGAGAGCGGAAAGCCGAGTAGAACGATGTTGGAGTTTTTAGTTTCTGGATTTTTTCTTTATCTCCGGCCAAGGGGCGCCGCCGGAGAAGATGAGTGAATAGTCCCTCCGGCGGTGAGGTTTGTTTCACGTAACAGTCACATGTGGCGCACGTATTGTTTGCTAATTGGTCCATGCAAATATCTTCTTCACTTTTTGTCTGTATTCAAATAATTGGAAGCAAGTCGTGGCAGGTGGTGATTGGAAGAATTTACTCTTTGCCCTCCCTTCATTTAAATTTTCCATGACCAATTGATATCATCATTGCATGCATGTCACGTTATTTTCCCATGTGAACCATAGTATAAACATAATTCATATGTTTAGTAATAAAAACCAAATAAAAAAAATAGAATGGGTAATAGTGGACTAGGCCCAGCGAAATGCTCTCCACACCCCCCTGAATCTGGGCCCAAATGCGTATTAACTAGATTCCAGTTCATGCTAACTTTGCTACTACACCCCTGTTTACTAGGCAGATTTCTTTTCTTTAAGGATTTTGTTTCGTTACTAACTTTTAGCTCATAATCCAGTTTTAATCGAAATAAAAAAACAATAAAAATATGTTTTAGATAGCTTTATGTGTGTACATAATTGTGATATTTTTTGTATATTTTTAGAAATTAGTTTGTTATTTTTAATAAATCATTTGCTTTGGTATGTTCATGTTTCTTTCGGTTTTGATAGATTTTGCAAATTAATTTCGTTTAAAACTTTAGGAACAGAATTTAACCACCAATTTTTGTATGATTGCTGTAGACTAACCCATGATGTTGTGCATAAAAAATGAACTCCTAATTCTTTGTTTTGATTGGTACTTGGTTAGCTTTGTTTAGCTCGATTAATATGCGTTTCTAATAGATACTTGTGACGTTTGTGCTCTCAAATTGAAATGTATTCATGCAATAATGTTGGTTCCTTTTTGTACATATAATTAGGGATGTTTAGAGGTCCTAAGACCTGGAATTGAAAATTTTAAATCATGTTTTCCCATTTTACTCGATTTTTCTCTCTCACATGTAAATAACTTGTTTTTGGTTGACGATCGCACCGTAACTTGTACAAATGACCCGTATTTTGGTGTGAAACTTCTTGGCATGATTGTGTGGTTGTTTAGGCATCTAGTAGAGGCTATTTGCTACTGACTTGTACCATTTGATTACATGTTTCTAACTTCATTCACGATTTGAAACCGTTTAGCTAGTATTGACCTAGTGTTGTCTAGTTTTGGTTAGAGTTTTGTATTGCTTCATGCTAATGGACTAATATAGATTAACATAGGATATTGGAATTAAATGGATGAGTTTGCTACTGACTTCAAGCCTAGCTCATGTGTTCACTTGTTTTTGTTTTGATTAATTGATGTTTGTCCGCTAATTGGTAAGTAACGACGCATGCGATACTTTGGTAACTTCTTGTGGATATTTTTGTGTGATACCGTGGTGCTTTTGTATTTGATTTGGGACATTCAATCCCTTGTTTTGCTACTGACTTGGGGCTTCTCTCTCTTGTTTCCATGCTTAGCCTCTCATTCCTTGCTTTGATGTTGCTTATTCCTTACTATTGCTTGCCATGTTCCCTTAGACTCTTCCTTCTTTGTTAAGGGGAATTGAGATAGGATAGTTATCCTCAACCTTAGGGCCAATTATAGATTAGAATAACTTAGATTAGAGAATAGGTTAGTTCCCTCTTGCATTCTTTTTCTTTTTCAACTCTTTAAAACATTAATAAACGGAAGATGCGAATCACATTAAACAAGTGATAGAGAAATGAGTGGGATTCATTCCCTAATCTATTTCTCAATCACTTAGTGACATAGAAGCGAGTGGGATCCATTCCCTAATCTGTTTCTCGGTCACTACTTAATGGGAGAGAAACGAGTGGGATTCATTCCCTAATCTGTTTCTCAAACATTAATTAATGGGAGAGAAGCGAGTGAGATTCATTCTCTAATCTGTTTCTCAAACATTACATAATGGGATGGAAGTGAGTAGGATTCATTCCTTAATCTGCTTCTCGATCATTATGCAGTTTATGTGATTCAAATCACAAACAAATTCCCTTAAAAAAATACACAACCAAAAACACTTTAAAACACCTAACAATGGTTCAGACTAAAGCAAAGCAGAGAAAGTGGTGAGTGGCCCGATATTGGGAACTGTTCATCACTCATCTACTCTAAAAGACACAAACCAATCTCTTTTCCTTTTGCCTCTTTGGCACCTAAGGGCACCGTCATCTCCGCTCCATTGCATCCTAGGCTGTCCCTTATGCAAGAGCGCGAGCGTTAACGCCGCCCAATTAAAAAACACAAAAACAAACAGAAAATCTTTAGCCGAGCTACGGTAACTCTGATTCCTGAAAAGGATACGTAGGCAGCGGGGTAGGGCCCGTGCGAGTACAATTCTTTGTTTTCCCTACATTTTGCATTCATTTCGCATGTAGACATAGACATAGTATACACCCTTTAGATAGAAACAAACATAGGTGGATACCATCGAGTACGATGGGCGTGAGGGGTGCTAGCACCTTCCCCTCGCGTAACCGACTCCCGTACCTTGATTCTCTGGTCGCAAGACCCTGTTCTTATCCTTTGTTAGGTTTCCTGATATTCCTTTCCCTTATGGGATAAATATATTGGTGGCGACTCTGTTCATTTTTCGCGAGCGTGCGACAGCTGGCGACTCTGCTGGGGATTATTTACCCAAGCAAGTCGATCCTAGCCTTTGTTTGTTTCTTTTATTGGGTGTTTTTTTGTTCTGTTTATATGTTTACATTTTGTATATATGCTTGCATATCATGTTTATTTCCTGCTTGCATATCATGTTTATTTTTTGCATGCATCTGGACTATATTATGGGTCCCCATGGGGGCCACATATTTTCTCTGTTTGCAGGTTGGGTGGGATGATTCTATGAGGTAAAAGGCCCAATACCCAGGCCATGAGTGATACCTTAGGAACTAGGAATAGAGTGGCCATGACGGACAGAAGACGTATGTCTGATTGATCCGATCATGTATCCACGGACAGAGCTTGGTTGAAAGAGGCAATATCGTATGATTACGCCTACTTTCAATCCTCTGTTGGCTTTCTTTGACCTACCCTGACCTAGATTCACCTGTGAGTGGGGAGGGATATACATGACAGGTACCGTTGGTGACTATTCTGTTCTGTTGGTGACTATTGGTTCTCCTGGTATTCAAAAAGGTGTCGGACCTTTGATCTCATGACATCTGACCTACATCAGTTATTCAGAGGATTGCATAGTGGTTACTAAGATTATATGGACCTTGATCCCATGTTGTTGCATTGCATAACATCATTCCTTCATCCACTTCATTTGTGGGGGATCCTAAAGTCTGTTTTCAAAAAAAAAAGAAAAAGAAAAAAAGAAATAGAAAATCAGAAAAAAGAAAAGAAAAGATATTCTATACAAAAAAAGGCTGTGATTCCAAAAGAGAATAAAAAAGGTGTGAAAGGACTTTAGGATCCCTTGGAAGTGAAACATGCATTCATACCATCATGCATTTCATGACTCTTTCAAAGACTTATGGGACCCTTTCTATGCAAATTTCAAAATCAACAACAGATTTGACTTCTCACCGCCACAACTCCAAGATCAACTATGGAACAACTCCGTGAGGAAATGGATGATATGAGGGAACAAATGGGTCATCTTATGTTGGAAATGCAAGAATTGATCCATAATCAGGGTGCACTAAAAGAGGAAAACAGTCAGTTGAAGACTCAAGTGAGTTTGGTCATGGAAGTTCTGAAAAAGGTACTAAGAAAGGAAGGTGATGTTGTCCCTGCTGCTGCAACAGAAATTGTTGACTCCTTCTCTTCAATAGGATCTCTTTCCACTCATGGGATGCCTCAGAGAGCTCCCCCTCAAACTCAAGTGCCGTTACCTCCACGTCAATCTGTTCATGTCCCTAAAATGAATCAAGGGAGCCAAATGTGTGGGAAAAAGCCTAAGATGCCTCAGAGAGTTCTTGATCCAATCCCCATGCCTTATGCTCAGTTACTTCCTCGCTTGCTGGAACTTCAGTTGATTGAGCTACGAGAATTGGCTACGCCTGAAAAGCTTCCCCCCAACTTTGATGCCAACGCTCGATGTGAGTTCCATTCTAGGGCACCTGGTCATGATATTGAGAATTGTAGGGCGCTGAAGCAGCAAATTCAAGATCTCATCGATTCAAAAGTGATTTTGTTCACCCCCGAGGGTATGTTTGTTCGAGGAAATGGGGTTCCAACTGCGGTGGAAGAAAAGGATGATTCATACTTCTATGTCAGATCTACTTCAAATCAGAAGCATAACGCACCATCTTGGGTTCCAGGTTTCCCACCTCATCATTCTCCATTTGTTTCACAGCCAGATCAAAAGAGGAAGACACCTGAACAGAATGGGTACTGGAATCATTGCCATCAGCAGGGTCCACAAATGCCAAGGAGACCACCAAGAAGGATTGACCCAATTCCTATGACCTATAGTCAGCTGCTTTCTCATTTGCTCAAGGATTCTTTGGTCCAACTAAGGGAGTTTAAGCCCCCTCCAACACCGATTCCTCAAGGATATGACTTAAATGCAAGGTGTGAGTACCATTCTGGGACGTCTGGACATTCAACTGAGGATTGTAATGTTTTGAAACACAAAGTCCAAGATCTCATTGACTCCAAAGTAATATCATTCACTCCAAATGGCCTGCGCATAAAACGTAGAGTTCATGCATAAGTGGATGCCCAAAAAAAAAAAAAAGAAGAATAAGCCCAAATGGAGTCAAGGCCCCTCAACATTGGCAATCATCATTTCATTTCCGTATTTTGTTGAAGACTACTTCCTTGTCTGAATTGGTTGGTATGATAATAATAAAAGCACCACAAATTCTCGAGCAACTTCGTCATAATCTTTTCCAAAAAAAAAAAAAGATCAAGATGTTATGTAGAAGCATCTCTCTTTCTCAAGGTTCTTGTGCTCAGTTATATCTGCGGAGGTTGGTGTTTCAGTTGGTGTTTGAGCTCTCCTTGCAACAAGTAGCTTCTCTAAGTTTGGTGACCATGCAAGGTTCCTCCATGTTTGATAGCAATTACTTCTTCAATGAATATGCTTGGGGCTCCCGCACGAGGGATAAGCAAGACGTACTCTTATCTTGAGCATTGCGCCATTTGCATTGCTCGAATCCCTAAAAGCATTACAAATTCCTATGTGAATCCGTCAGAATCTTCTTCTGTGTGATAATCAAGAGTGTTCTTCACAATGATCCTCATTCTCAAGGTTCTACTTCAGATATCAGTTGCCTTTTCTCAGGATCTCCTTCTCAGTGGCTTTGCTAGTTAACAGAGACAAGAAGAATATGAGAAACAAATTGATGTGATTGCCTTGTGCTCATTCGTTCCCTTGTTTGTTGGAATCACAATTGGTTAAGATTCTAGTATTGGGTCTTCTTCACCACAAGTGGCTCTCTTGAGTTGATGATCATACAAGATTCTTCCCATTTATGATGGCGATTACTACTCTAACAACTATGCTTGGGGCTCCCGCACGAGGGATAAGCAAGACGTACTCTTATCTTGAGCATTGCATCATTCGCATTACTCGAATCCCTAAAGCAAGGCAAAAGTTTACAACTCTTGGGTGACTTTGTTGGAGTTCTCTTTTGAAGTAATCTGAAGTGTTTGGAAGGAACTGCAGAAAGTATTCAAGCTCAACAAGTCCAGACGGAGTCAAGTCTCCTCAACAACGACACCCATTTAGTTTCTTACTGCATTCTCATTGTAATTTTTCATTTGTGTGCTTAAGCATCAATAGCATGTAAAAACTTGTTAATTTCTGAATGAAAATCATAATACATTGTCTATGTTTGTCTTGAAGTAATCCATTCGTTATCACTCATAAAATGTTTTGGCATTACGATACCAACTTTACTAATTGCTTGCTTATGCAAAAAGCTGAGGGAGAATGATGAAAGATAAAAATGAAAAATCTCTAATCATGTGTTTTCAAATAAAAACCCTACTGAGGATGTACAGGCATTGTTTCAAATCCCCAAACACCGGAGATATAAGGGAGATAGACCCTCGTTAACCCCTTTGAGCCTTGGAGAAGGAGTTTCTTTTCTAATCATAAAAACCCTTAATTTTAACCTTGGGGCAGGGTAGTGTTCATTTAACTTGATTGAGTGTTCAAAACTCTCCAAAAAGGTATGCATCTAAGGATACAACAATGGTTATCCCTCCAAAGGTTGAGGAATGTCAAAACCGCAATGATTATCCTTATTCCATCAAGAGATCAAAAGATGACGATGCCACAATAGTTATCCCTCATCAATTAGAGAATGAGGCAGTCACAATATTTCAAACAAATCGAGAGCAACGCAAGGTCACACGACTTGTTCAAAAAGTGAATAAAAAAAAAAGAGAAAGCCCGGTAAGTCAAAAACTTGAAATAAGTGACTTAGGCAAAAGTTAGGGCATCCCGCTGGACTCCAAAATAAAATTCAAGAGAATTTGTTCAGGCAAAAGTTAGGGAAAGCAGAAGCGAAAAACAAGAATTACAAAATAAAAATCCTCATCAAAGGAACAAAGTCGTGTGATGATCAATCAGAAGAATAAGAAAGTGAGTGACTGCCATGTCCGAAAAACCTCATTGATTCCTCAACCATCCCAAATTCCTTGTGGGGAATGAACACTCATGTCGAGTTAATTGAACCTAGGAATGGAGAACATCACGAAGGGGGTGGGTACCAAATAATTTTGAGCCTAAAATCCTTTGTTTTCTGAAAACCGTGAACCCGGCCAAGTTATAACCCTTAAAAGTCCTAATTGAAGTAGGGTTTATTTCGAAAGCACACTCCGATGAGATAGCGTCTAACTGACTCCCAATGAGGCGTGACACATATCCATGTTGGTATCGTATGCTTGCTTTATCTTCCGTATGCAAAAAATCGAGGTTGTGTCAACTAGTGATTCGGTCACAAGAGGTTGCAACCTCATTTCATAAAAAGTTTTAAACAACTTCAAGACTAACATAGGCTTTGCATTGGAATTATCATTCTTAGAATTAACATCCTTTTGCATACAAAATATGTGCTTAACATCAAGGAAATTACCATGAGGAGAATCAGTGAGTAACTTGATCATGTCAAAGTACAAGAGACTTGAGAACTCCGAGGAGTAAAAGCTAATCATCTCAAATGTTGACCATCAAGGGGCAGGTTCTCTAAAAGAACTCCGTTGGGCATGAACAGTTGATGCATTCTTTGATTACTCTGAGGGGAAAAGTTTGGAGACTTCGTCGAGCGTGGTAAAGTTTGTTTCCATGTTTGTTTGACTTCAAAACAAAGAAAGCCTGAGGATTCTAGCAAGATGTATCTAATCAGGGGCAATTGAATCGAGGTTTGACCCCTCAAGTTCAGCATATCTGGGGCAATCATGTCGATAAATCTCTTCAAGCTTTGATCAATATGGGGCAATCACGTCGAGGAATCTCTCAAATTCAACCAATCTGGGGCAGTTACGTCGAGATTCGACAAATCTCTCCAAGAATCCTTTAGGGAAAATTCCTTCATGGGTCACGAAGCTGGGAGCACAATCTTTTGAGTTATATCGACTCCCCCCGACCATGGGAGTTTATTTCTCCTAGAACCTTGGTCTCTCCCCAAGCACGGAGTTAATTTCTCCCGAGAGTTTGTTCCATTCCTCAAGCACAGGAGTTTATTTCTCCTAGGAGTTGTCCTACTTCCCTAACCAAGGCTCGTTACCTGGATTTCTCATCTCCGACGTGGTGAATCGAGGGAACCTCCTCAAGTTGAAAATCCTCCAAGCGGTGGCACATGGTGAGAAGTCACAAGCTATTCTTCAAGGTGCATCTTACAAATCAGAGTCCAATATCTATTGGCACCTCCACATGGTCCTTAACACTAAGGGGATTCTCCCTGGTGTTTACCTCACCAATGCCTTTATTTGGCATCCTGCATATAGTATTCATTGCATATAACAGTGCATCCTCAAAAGCGTAGCATATCCATCAAAATGGATCATTACGCCATAAAAACTCAAACATGCATACAAAGCATAAGCCAGATAATACAAATCAGCCCTCAATCAGGACAATAATACATCCCCACACAAAAAGTTGTCCTTACAAATTCCGATTGATATCTGCTACCGCATTTTAAATCTCTTCCAACCTCGGTGCCGATGCGAGGTATTTTCAATCTCTGATGAGTGTCTGACACAATGTCTTCTTTTTTCCCTCGATGTCGAGTCGATGTTGAGTCATAAGATCGCCACGAGATCTTATTCCTTTCCAAAGTGTGGAAAATCGCACGAGATTTTCTTTCGATGTTGAGTCATAAGATCGCCACGAGATCTTATTCCTTTCCAAAGTATGGAAAATCGCACGAGATTTTCTTTCGATGTTGAGTCATAAGATCGCCACGAGATCTTATTCCTTTCCAAAGTATGGAAAATCGCACGAGATTTTCTTTCGATGTTGAGTCATAAGATCGCCACGAGATCTTATTCCTTTCCAAAGTATGGAAAATCGCACGAGATTTTCTTTCGATGTTGAGTCATAAGATCGCCACGAGATCTTATTCCTTTCCAAAGTGTGGAAAATCGCACGAGATTTTCTTTCGATGTTGAGTCATAAGGTCTCCACGAGATCTTATTCCTTTCCAAAGTGTGGAAAATCGCACGAGATTTTCTTTCGATGTTGAGTCATAAGATCGCCACGAGATCTTATTCCCTTTTCTTCTGTTGACGAGTTGATCGCTACGAGATCTTCTTTCGATGTTGAGTCATAGATCGCCACGAGATCTTATTCCTTTCTTCTTCTGTTGACGAAGTTGATCGCCACGAGATCTTCTTTCGATGTTGAGTCATAGATCGCCACGAGATCTTATTCCTTTCTTCTTCTGTTGACGAAGTTGATCGCCACGAGATCTTCTTTCGATGTTGAGTCATAGATCGCCACGAGATCTTATTCCCTTTTCTTCTGTTGACGAAGTTGATCGCTACGAGATCTTCTTTCGATGTTGAGTCATAGATCGCCACGAGATCTTATTCCCTCCAGTCCTGATGTTGAGTCATAGATCGCCACGAGATCTTATTCCCTCCAGTCCTGATGTTGAGTCATAGATCGCCACGAGATCTTATTCCCTCCAGTCCTGATGTTGAGTCATAGATCGCCACGAGATCTTATTCCTTCCAGTCCTGATGTTGAGTCGTAAATTGTTAGGGACCAAATTGTAGTGTAATTCATATCTTTTTATTGGTCCCTTTAATAACTTTTATTTGCAAATCACGCGCTTTACTCACACAAAGTGCAAGAAATTGAAGTTAGTCTCGTTATTATGTGATTTGAGTAGATATTTCACTTTCTTCTCTAGTTTTGCAGAATGTTACATCATGAAGTGATCAAAGAGGATACGAGCGGAGAGAACACAAGGGAGCTGCCAAGTAAACAAGGAAGAAGTCATCATCAAGCCAGTTCGCGCCGCGTCCTCTAGTTGGCGCCGCGAACTGAGTAAAAATCAGAGATGTCCAAGTCAGCTCAGTTGGCGCCGCGTCCTCCTGTTGGCGCCGCGAACTGAGCGAATCCTGCCAGCGTGTTAAGTGAAGAGTCTGACTTTTATGGAGGCATGTGAAGTGGTGGCGTGGTAGACAACAAAAGAGCACTTTTTGGGGCTATTCATTTCTATTGGTCACTTAGGGAGGCTAAAAAAGAGTCTAGCAATCATTTCTTTTTGTCTTATTGGAAAGATAAACTTGGTGTAAGAGATTAATATCTCAAAACTTAGGTTTTAATTTATTATTCAGTTTTGCAAGAAAGAATACAGAGAGAAAAGAGAGCAAAAGCCAAAAACGAAATTTATCATCTTTGTGAGCTTGCAACCATGGTGATGAGGAACTAAACCCTATTTCTTTGTCAAGATTAGAGGTAGCTATTCTTCATAACTCTATGTATCTCTCTTAAACCTTCATGTATGTGAATCTCTCATTGAATGAATATAGTATGAATCTCTTGTTTTGAACTCTTATCTTTGATTTATATTATTGTTGAAAAAGATAATATAAATGTTGTTTTAGAGATTTATTCAAACAATGCATGAGTTGTAGAAATAGACTTATGAATTGTTTACCATGTGTATTGCTAAATAATGATGGTTAGATTTATGTTTAGGTGAAGAAATTGCCTAAAGTGTTATTTAACAATTGTTACAATATTACTTAGACATAAGTCTTATTGAGGCAATACTAGATTGTATTCATGAGATGAGAATTCATATACATGGTTTGAGGGAATGCATGAGTTTGGAATAGTGAACACTAATCTTGGCAAAGCATTTTTATTTGAGAAAATCTTATTTTACTATCTTAGTTTGTTTCTAAAATTCAAGATAAATTCCAAACACAAACCAAACTCATTTTTTCTTATCAACTTAAAATGATCACAACTATAGAACGGCGGTAATATCACCCAATCTCTGTGGATACGATAAAAAAATATTTGCCGAAAATATACTTTTCAACAAATTGGCGCCGTTGCCGGGGATTGGCGTTTGATATTGCAAGCATTGCAATAGTTCATTATTTTAAGTTGTTGCTTTATTCTAAACTCTTTTGCGTTTCACTTGGTTTGCTCGTTTTGTAGATTCTTGTGCATGCGAGAAAAAGCTACAGAAGAGCAATTTCATTTCGACCCCGAAATTGAAAGAACACTTCGAAAGCTCAATAGCAAGACACGAAGAAGAAGAAAGTTAGCTCAAGAGAAGAGACAAAGAGAGGAGGCATCTACTTCTTCTAACAATCAAATTGAAGAAGTAGTTGTAGACACAATTGAAGGAGACATGGCGGGTGTTGTTCCAACCGAAATGTCCGCCAATAGTCCAAGACGTACCGCCCAATTTGCACGCAATGCTCAAGGTGGTGCAAATACGGAAATGAAGACCGGAATACTTCAACTTGTTTATGCAAGCCCATTCACCGGAATGGATCATGAAGACCCTTTCGCACATCTCACCAAATTTTATGAGATTGCGGGTTCAACGGGAGTTGATGCGGCAAATGAAGAATCATTGTTCAAGAGGCTATTTCCACATTCATTAGTGGGGAAATCCAAAGAATGGTATCTTGATCAACCACCAAACGTGATGACGGATTGGAATCTATTGGAAGAGAAATTTTTAGAGAGATTTTTTCCTCAATCCCGATTCATGGAAGCCAAAACGGCAATTGCGGTTTTCACTCAAGGAGGCAACGAATCCTTAAATGAGGCTTGGGAAAGATTCAAATCCATGCTTAGAAAATGCAAGGGTCATGGGTTCGATGATCTCACACAAATTCACATCTTCCGCAATGGACTTCAACCGGTGCACAAAACACTTTTGGATGCTACCGCGGGTGGATCTTTAATGTCAAAAAGTGCGGAGGATGCAACAATGATAATCGATCGCATGGCACTCAATGATCTCCAAACTCAACATGATAGGAGTCCATCACAAAGGAAGCCGGGAGTTCTTGAATTAAACACCAATGATGCTATCCTCGCTCAAAACAAAATCCTTTCTCAACAAGTCGAGTTACTCACCAAGCAAATGTCAAAGCTCCCACAACAAATGAAGGAGATTCATGAAATGCAAATGACTTCTCAAGTAGCAAGTTGTGAACTTTGCAAAGGTGATCACCCTACCGGCTTTTGTCCACCACCCGAAGGAGAGGAAGTTAATTTTGTGAACAACCAACATCAAGGCTATCAAAGGCAACCTCCGTACCAACATCAAGGTTATCAAAGGAACAACCAAGGTTTCCAACCCTCAAGATTCAACAACCAACACAATCAACATCAAAGTCCATATCAAAGTCCGAATCCACAAAGCCAAGGTCAACAATCTCAAGGAGGAGGCTCAAAGTTGGAAGATACACTCAACCAATTCATGCAAGTTTCTATGGAGAACCAAAAGACTAATGTGGCTGCCATAAAGAACTTAGAAAATCAAGTGGGGCAGCTTGCAAAACAATTGGCCGAACAACAAACGGGACCTTCTTTTTCCGCAAACACTCAACCTAACCCAAAGGAGTATTGCAAGGCAATTATTACACGGAGTGGCAAGGAAGTGAGTAATGGGGAGAGAAAGGAAATAGTAGTGGAGGATGATGGATTTGTTGTTGTTGAGGGTGAGGAGGATGAGATAGTGGTAGAAAAAGAAAAAAAAAAAGAAGAGGAGGAGGTAGTCGAAAAAGAAAAAGATGGAAGTAGAAAAGAAGATAAAAGTGTGAAGAAAAGCAAAGAAGGAGTGAGTGCAAGACCCATTCAACATCTACCCTACCCACATGCACCATCAAGGAAGGAGAATGAGAGGCAAAATGCAAGGTTTATGGATATATTCAAGCAACTTCAAATAAATATTCCATTTTCCGAAGCATTAGAACATATGCCAAAATATGCAAAATTCTTGAAGGACATTCTCACCAAGAAGAAACGGTATCCGGAAAATGAAACAGTCTTGCTAGATGCTCAATGTAGTGCTATCATCCAAAGAAATCTCCCAAGGAAGGAATCCGATCCGGGACGAGTCATCTTGCCGGTCACCATCGGAGACACTTACATCGGGAATGGTCTCATTGATTTAGGATCGAGCATAAATCTAATTCCCTTATCTATCATAAAAAGATTGGGGAATGTCGAGATGAAACCTACCCGTATGACATTGCAACTAGCGGATAAGTCGACAACTTCACCCTACGGAGTTGCTCAAGACATGTTGGTCAAAGTTGATAAATTCTTATTTCCGGTAGATTTTGTGGTGGTAGATATGGAAGAAGATAGAGATGTTCCATTAATTCTTGGAAGGCCTTTCATGAAAACAGCCCGGATGATGATAGACATTGATGATGGACTTATGAAAGTGAGAGTGGACAATGAGGAAGTCACTTTTAATCTCTTTGAAGCCATGAAACACCCCAAGGACAAGCACGATGTCTTTCGCATTGATGCAATTGAAGAGGAAGTTGTGGAAGTGTGTAATCATATTCATACTTCTAATCCGTTGGAGAAAACTCTCATCGGAGCTTACAACAATTCCCTTGAAGATGAAGAAAAAGAAATTGAAGTCATCTTGGAAAAGTTGGAGTCTTGTGGAGAAATTAAGCAAAAAGAGGAAAAGGTCGAGGAACTAGATGTGAATAGGAAAGATGAAGAACCGAAGGTTGAACTAAAGGTGCTACCCATTCATTTGAAGTATGTCTTCCTTGGCAAGAATTTCACCAAACCGGTGATAATTAGTAGTGCTCTATCACCAAAGGAGGAAAAGAAGTTAATTGAGGTGCTCAAGAGAAATGAGGGAGCTTTAGGTTGGGTGCTGTCCGATTTGAAGGGAATTAGCCCAGCTTATTGCATGCACAACATCATGATGGAGGATGATTTCAAACCCGTAGCACAACCACAAAGGCGTTTGAATCCGTCTATGAAGGAAGTGGTTAGGAAAGAGGTGATTAAGCTATTGGAAGCCGGGATGATCTATCCCATCTCCGATAGCGCATGGGTAAGTCCGGTTCAAGTGGTACCAAAGAAAGGTGGGATGACGGTCATCCGAAATGATAAGAACGAGTTGATTCCTACAAGAACGGTAACCGGGTGGAGAATGTGTATCGACTATAGGCGGTTGAACCAAGCCACAAGAAAAGATCATTTTCCGCTACCATTTATGGATCAAATGCTAGAGAGATTGGCCGGTAAAAACTGTTATTGCTTCTTGGATGGTTATTCGGGATATAACCAAATCACGGTAAACCCGGCGGACCATGAAAAAACGGCTTTTACATGCCCATTTGGTGTCTTTGCCTATCGAAGGATGCCGTTCGGGTTATGCAATGCACCGGCAACATTTCAACGGTGTATGCAAGCGATTTTCTCAGATTTGATTGAGGAGTGTATTGAAGTTTTTATGGACGATTTTTCCGTTTATGGCGAGTCTTTTGATCTATGTTTGAAGAATCTAGACGTGGTGCTTGGAAGATGTGTAGAAACAAACCTTGTGCTTAATTGGGAGAAATGCCACTTCATGGTTACCGAAGGAGTGGTTCTTGGTCATAAAATATCGTCAAGGGGTTTGGAAGTTGATAAGGCTAAGGTAGAGGTGATCGAGAAGCTGCCCCCACCGATCAACATCAAGGGAATACGAAGTTTCCTTGGTCATGCGGGTTTCTACCGGCGGTTCATCAAGGATTTCTCCAAGATAGCCAGGCCATTGAGCAATTTGCTCAACAAAGGTATGACTTTTAACTTTGATGAGTCTTGTTTAAAAGCCTTTCATGAGCTTAAAGAAAAACTTGTCACCTCACCCATAATCGTTGCACCGAATTGGAAACTCGATTTTGAACTTATGTGTGATGCTAGCGATTATGCGGTCGGGGCTGTTTTGGGTCAAAGAAGATCTAAAATTTTCCATGCAATTCACTATGCTAGTAAAGTTTTGAATGAAGCACAAATAAATTATGCTACTACGGAGAAGGAATTACTAGCTATAGTTTATGCCTTGGAAAAGTTTAGAGCTTACTTGATCGGTTCTAAAGTAGTTGTTTATACGGACCATTCAGCCATTAAATTTTTGTTGACCAAACCGGATTCTAAGCAAAGATTGATCCGTTGGATTCTTTTGCTGCAAGAATTTGACTTAGAAATCCGAGATAAAAAAGGGTCCGAAAATTTGGTGGCGGACCATTTGTCTCGTTTGGTCAATATAGATGTGACAATGAAAGAAAGTGAGGTGAGAGAGGAGTTCCCGGACGAGAAACTCTATGCGATACAAGTGAGGCCTTGGTTTGCCGATTTTGCAAATTTTAAGGCAACCGGTTTGATACCGGAAGACCTCACTAGTAATCAAAAGAAGAAATTCTTGTCCTATGCCAAGCAATATGTGTGGGATGATCCATACCTTTTCAAGGTAGGAGTGGACAATATTTTAAGAAGGTGTGTCACGAGTGAAGAGTCCAAAGACATTCTTTGGCATTGTCACAATTCTCCATACGGGGGTCATTATAGCGGTTTACGTACAGCCACGAAAGTCCTTCAATCGGGATTTTATTGGCCGTCATTGTTTAAAGATGCCCATGAACACGCTAAAAGTTGTGATCAATGTCAAAGAAGTGGGGGAATAGGCAAACGGGATGAAATGCCACTAACCAACATGCTGGAAGTTGAAGTATTTGATTGTTGGGGCATTGATTTTGTTGGCCCATTTCCTCCGTCTTTGGGTAATGAATATATTCTCGTTGCGGTTGACTATGTGTCCAAATGGGTTGAAGCAAGTGCTTCACCCAAGGCCGACTCCAAAACGGTAATCAAATTTTTAAAGAAAAACATATTTTCCCGTTTTGGTGCGCCTAGAGTTTTGGTAAGTGATGGTGGTTCTCATTTTTGTAATGCACCATTGGAAAAAGTGTTAGAACATTATGGTGTCAAGCACAAAACCACCACTCCTTACCATCCTCAAGCTAATGGTCAGACCGAAGTCTCTAATAGGGAAATTAAACGGATTCTTGAGAAGACCGTTTCAAGTGCGAGGAAAGATTGGTCTACAAAGTTGGATGAAGCCTTGTGGGCATATCGCACTGCACTTAAGGCTCCAATAGGTTTGACACCATTCCAAATGGTCTATGGTAAGACTTGCCATTTGCCGGTTGAGTTGGAACATAGGGCACTTTGGGCTCTCAAATTTTTAAACTTTGATTCCAATTTAGCCGGATTAAAACGGAAAGATCAGCTTCATAGAGTTGAAGAATTAAGAGACACCGCTTATCACTCAAATAAACTTTACAAAGAAAAAGTGAAAAAGTATCATGATGGTAAAGTGAGGTCAAAAGAATTTCATGAAGGACAAATGGTACTCCTCTTCAACTCTAGGCTGAAACTTTTTCTGGGCAAATTAAAATCAAAATGGTCGGGACCATTTGTAGTAAGGGAAGTTCGTAATTATGGAGCAATTGTTGTGGAGGACCCAAAGACTAAGGCCAACTGGACAGTAAATGGGCAAAGACTGAAGGTGTATCATGGTGGTGATTTCAATCGAGATGTAAGCGTGATTTCGCTTATCGAACCTTGAATCATCATGGACCGTCGAGCTCAAACGACGTTAAACAAAGCGCTTGTTGGGAGGCAACCCAACGTCGTAAGTTTCACTTTTATCTTTGTTGTTTTAATTAGTTACTGGTTTCGTAATATGCGTGTGCCGTTAAAAATTATGTGGAATACTGTTTTTCAAAGAAAAACCTGCTACGGACGCGCCGCGTCCCCAGATTCGCGCCGCGAACAAAGTGGCAGAATCAAAGGTTTTCAAAAACCACTCAGTACGCGCCGCGTCCCATGTTTCGCGCCGCGAACAAAGTGGCAGAATCAAATGTTTTCAAAATCCACTCAGTACGTGTAACACCCTTCTAAAAACCCCCGCGAAAAACATAATAATCAGAGTAATCATACAACAAGGATGTTACAATTAATAAAATAAAGAAAACTCCAAGTCGTTTGTCATGCTTTATTAGAAATAATTCAAAAATATTAAAACACATTTTCAGCACAGCGGAAACTCATTCTACAATGTTATAAAACATTTCTGATAAAATCAACGGTACATAAGCCAATAATGGTAAAACAGTGTATCACAAGTAACTCTAAGACTATCGATCCCAGTGTTACAAATCAGAGCATGACCGACACGACCCAACATAACCGGATAGACTCTACGAGTCATCCTCACCGATCTCTTAAGCCGCGACATCAATCTGAAATCATCAAAGTAAGGGTGAGACTACATCATAATTAAATAGCATTATAAATCGTCAGATATAGAATTTCATTAGCAATTATCCACCCTACTTAGCATATTCAGATTTATCAATTCATACCAATCACAAGCACAAGTCAAAAGCATGCACCAATAACACCACACAATCATAACACCGGATTTCATCCTGACATGTCACAATTTATACAAAGACCATGCAGACTCTTATGCATGTGGTACCATACATGGGATACACCCATCCAACTGATCTTTTTCATCACCGAGATACAGTTTAACCAGCACAAATTCCACACAATGGGAATTATGCCCACCATTTTGATCCACTTTCATCACCGGGATCCATCACCAAAAATGTATGCGAATGAATGCAACGTATAACATGCTTACAACATCACTAATTCGATGTATCACATCGTCTCATTATCATCACCAATTCATCACCAATAAGCATGCATTAGTTTTAGCATTCATACAAATATATCACACGCATACAAGTAAAACATCATCCAATAAATAATACAAACAGGGTATAAAACTCGGACTTTACATCCATATCACCTATTCATCATATATAATTTACACCACATATAACGTCAAATCACAGTTATATCATTACAACATCACCACATTGTCACATTAACCAAATCATGCACACAATGTACAAAACATGCTATAAACGAAATAAATCAAGGTTTTCAAAATAAAATCAAGTTGTTGTTGTTTTCTTTACTTTATATCATAGAGTATTTAATTTAAGAAACAACGTCCAAAACGGTGTCTAAAACGGACTTACGGTTCAAAAATTAGAAGCTTTTAAAGTTAGAATAGTTTTCAAAAACATGCTGCTGGAATTTTGTACTGGAACCCGGTTCGTCCCACATGGGAACCGGTTCCTGGACCCAAAAATGCCATTTTAAACGTTCTAACACAGTGGAACCCGGTTCCTCCCACATGGGAACCGGTTCCCACGAACCCAGTAGCTGAAAAACATGATTTTTAAGACTTTTATGCATCCCAAACACATACCAACTCATACCATTACGAAATTGATCATCGATAACATCAAAATACTCCAAATACATGATTCTAATGCACAAACAACATACCACAACACCATGTAACATTACTACATCGTCAATTGCAGTCAATTCATCAAATCATACATGTTAGTGTTGGTATTTCACAAAACCTAACATCCCAAATAGAGATTCTAATCCCTTAATTCAATCCTATCATCATCAAAATCATAATACTACATAATTAGAGTAATCACCCCTTACCTCAGAGTAGAATCTTCGAAGGTCTTCTTCTCCTTTGGCTCTTCTCTCTTTCACGTGTTCTTCAGTTCTCAGACTCTGTCCCTTTTGCTTCTACCTCCTTTTTCCCAATTTCCTTTATTTTATGAAAACATAAAATAGTTAGTAATGGGCTTACTCACTTAGCACCCCCATACTACTAACCTCACCATCCGGCCCAATGGCTCTTAATCCATAATTCTACAATAATTCGACCAAATACAAAAATAATTCTAATTAATAATTTAATTTCCAATTAAATTAAAATTAGAAAATATGGAGTGTTACAACTCTCCCCCACTAAAAGAGTTTTCGTCCCCGAAAACATACTTCTAGTGAAAGTTCCAGATAGGAGGCCTTCATCTGACTCTCCCTTACTCAGTTAACACTTTCTTAGTCGAACCTCAAAATTCATCTGACATAACCAACATAAGCATGCCTCATGCATTCAATCTCAGCTCATACGTCGCATTTGACCATCCCAAGGTGTACCACTCGCCATATCTCCCAAGGTTAACGACAATGGAGCATCAAGGTGCGACTCATACAATACGCCCAATAACTAAGTAATATAATTACACAACCATGGTATGACCACACCCGATCAACACTGCAGTAAAGCATTCCATCTACCGAACGTACCAACCTTAGACACACTTTTCCATCTGAGCGATGAAATAACCCTTACACTCTCCACCAACTGCTTCCTTCAAGAGTCCGACAATAACATTCCTATACCATTGAATTTCAACTATCTGACTCCTCTCAAGTTATACCAGCAATTATCCAACATGTTACATTCTGCTTTTGCTGCTCTATTCAATTACTCATTACAATCATCATTACCAATTAGATTTCTCAGTTTTACCCAATTCCGACTCTCTTTACTCATTCGTTCAAGAATCCTTCTTTATCGTACATGGTACTAATCTACAACTTAGCAATACTTACTCACACTCAAAACAAAGTCCTGATTTACTTCCTCTATTTAAACATTCCAACCATCAGAATGAGTACACACAAGTAATTATAATCACACTCATCATCCTTAATATACCATTGCTTACAAAATAGCTCAAACTGAGTCCCACTCTTCTCTAAGAATTAAATCAACTTCGTCCTTCATAGAGTATAATTCCTCATTATATCTGGAAATCTACAATAACACCTTACAATAGTACAAATTATTATAGCATCATATAGTATACACTCATCGCTTAACTTCACTGAATACATACTCGTTAACTAAGTACATCCACAATAACATACTCATCATCTCGGCAATTATTCAAAAGAGTTCTAATTCTCCGAAATGATATCCTTTCATCCACTAGATTATAAATCCAACATATAGATCAATACACATCCTCTATGTAGGCTCCTGACATATTAATTCCTCACTGCCCACGAGTAATACTCATAACACCACTCCACATCACACTTTCGTTGTGCGACTCTGATTACCTGTCTTAAGTCACCGTCCAATAAATTGCACTCTTTCCTATTCACTTCTCCATAAGTCCACACAGCATGGTGAGTGATTATTCTCACGGTTTAATATCCATCACAACTTATACCTTTAAGGTAACAAACAAGCTCATCCTATCTATATGATTTCGTCTACTATCAACAAGAGATTAAGGGTGATCAAGTCCTCAATTTGTCAATAGATAGCCGACAACCATATTTAAGCATAAACCGTCGTTACTACATAATAGTGTCCTTTCCGAGTTTGCACCCAAACTCATTAACATCGCCATAGTTCAATAATTCACCTTGAGTCTTTACAACTCGCACGCTTCCCTCTCATTGGATCTTATCGGTGAGACAACAACATCCAAACATTTTACACAATCCGCTTCATAGTCACTTAGCGTCACACGCTTGTTAAGTACTTCCAACTTCACAGTCACTAATATACTCGTACATTACTATTTATCTCGTTCCAGTCAAAATTCTCATCTTAGCAAAAGACCGCGACAACATTCATAACTCGTGGTTTCACTCTAAATCCCAAGACATCTTTTGCGTCCAAGTATCATTCCACTCGGAATCTCAACAAAGATTTCCTCACACCAATAGGTGTAAGAAATCCTCTACAATTCTTCTTCTATACATGTCGTTGCTTTGGCATCACAATTACGACTTCAACCGTTCTCGAAGTTTGTTCCACCTTTCCTACTAATTCACGCCTCACTAAAATCCATCGGAACTCAAATCAAATTTATTATCGAACATCTCATAAACTTATTCCTCAACAACATATTCTACTCAATTTTGTTTCAAACAATCGCGGTAGTAGGCATTCCTATTCAACAAGTTTTGCGCTTCCTTAACCAACTTCAGAATATCTCCTCATAGGATCAAAAGTTATGGGTTTTTAAAGTAAAAACAATTTTCCAAAAACTCATAGTAGAACCCGGTTCCTCCCACGCAGGAACCGGTTCCTGGCTGCTTCCCATAACTCGTCTCTGATTTTTACTATGGGGAACCGGGTTGTCCCTATCTGGGAACCGGTTCCCAGCAACCCAGAATTCCCACGCCTCTGTTTTTATAATGGGAACACATTTCAAACAAGTTTTAAACATCAAGTAACAACATATCTCATGGTTATCAAGTCAGCTTCGCAACGCCCCAAACGGCACTTAAATCAGACACTCGGATCTCAAGATATGAATTTTCCAATCGTTGTCCGAAATTGCAACACTGACGCCATGCAGCGACACTTTAAATGATATTTCCAAAACTCCTCAAATGGTACACTTAATTCCTAAAATTGATTCTCAACAAACCTTTTAATTATTCCTTCAATCCGTTCAACACTGACACTGACATCCCGTGCCGTACCAACAAACAAGTCTAGTTCTAAGAGCACGCATAACCGCAACTTCACCTCTTTCCAACATCATACTGTCACAATTAAATATGTTACAGCTGCTTCAACCATTTTTATAACAAAGTTCGTCTCTTTAGCTTTCGGACGCTTCAAACGGAACTCAAATCGGATGTCCAGAACTCCAGTTATGAATTTTCGAAGTTCTGCAGCTATTCATCAATTTTCCTGTTTTTTGCTTACGAAAATCTCACTCCAAAATTCATTCTCTTCAACTCGATCATATTCCAAACAGCCCCTTATCCCATCTCTTCACTTCCAAACATTCTTATAACTTGAGCAACACATCCCATTGCCGAAGTGCGATTTCTGAAACATTACGACAACAATCCTCTCTGCAAACTTGCAACTGAACCTCTTCCGAGACGCACGGCTACTCAACTGACAACTTCGCAGCCCATCAGCAGAGCTGATACATTACAACTTCTTAATTTCCCTTTCCAACAAATAATCATCAATTACCTCTAATCATTTTCCTTCTAGATGTTCCAACTTAACTACCAGTCAAGTCCTAATTTCAAGTCACCTTCGATTCGGAAAACAACAAGCTCTAACAACGCTTGCACTGTTGCCAACAACAGCCTACTGAACCAATCATCTTACAACTGAAACATAACCGAGAAGCGAAGCTTCTCCCCCACTTGTTTCAAACCAACTTCCGCAACAAACAACCAAGTACCGACAGTGGTTCACTCACATGTCGCGTACCAAGGGATAATATGCCGACAGTATTCAACTGTCGTGCAACTCAACTGACTCTACAATTGGTCGGACGGACCGACCTGCTCTGATACCACTATTGTAACACCCTTCTAAAAACCCCCGCGAAAAACATAATAATCAGAGTAATCATACAACAAGGATGTTACAATTAATAAAATAAAGAAAACTCCAAGTCGTTTGTCATGCTTTATTAGAAATAATTCAAAAATATTAAAACACATTTTCAGCACAGCGGAAACTCATTCTACAATGTTATAAAACATTTCTGATAAAATCAACGGTACATAAGCCAATAATGGTAAAACAGTGTATCACAAGTAACTCTAAGACTATCGATCCCAGTGTTACAAATCAGAGCATGACCGACACGACCCAACATAACCGGATAGACTCTACGAGTCATCCTCACCGATCTCTTAAGCCGCGACATCAATCTGAAATCATCAAAGTAAGGGTGAGACTACATCATAATTAAATAGCATTATAAATCGTCAGATATAGAATTTCATTAGCAATTATCCACCCTACTTAGCATATTCAGATTTATCAATTCATACCAATCACAAGCACAAGTCAAAAGCATGCACCAATAACACCACACAATCATAACACCGGATTTCATCCTGACATGTCACAATTTATACAAAGACCATGCAGACTCTTATGCATGTGGTACCATACATGGGATACACCCATCCAACTGATCTTTTTCATCACCGAGATACAGTTTAACCAGCACAAATTCCACACAATGGGAATTATGCCCACCATTTTGATCCACTTTCATCACCGGGATCCATCACCAAAAATGTATGCGAATGAATGCAACGTATAACATGCTTACAACATCACTAATTCGATGTATCACATCGTCTCATTATCATCACCAATTCATCACCAATAAGCATGCATTAGTTTTAGCATTCATACAAATATATCACACGCATACAAGTAAAACATCATCCAATAAATAATACAAACAGGGTATAAAACTCGGACTTTACATCCATATCACCTATTCATCATATATAATTTACACCACATATAACGTCAAATCACAGTTATATCATTACAACATCACCACATTGTCACATTAACCAAATCATGCACACAATGTACAAAACATGCTATAAACGAAATAAATCAAGGTTTTCAAAATAAAATCAAGTTGTTGTTGTTTTCTTTACTTTATATCATAGAGTATTTAATTTAAGAAACAACGTCCAAAACGGTGTCTAAAACGGACTTACGGTTCAAAAATTAGAAGCTTTTAAAGTTAGAATAGTTTTCAAAAACATGCTGCTGGAATTTTGTACTGGAACCCGGTTCGTCCCACATGGGAACCGGTTCCTGGACCCAAAAATGCCATTTTAAACGTTCTAACACAGTGGAACCCGGTTCCTCCCACATGGGAACCGGTTCCCACGAACCCAGTAGCTGAAAAACATGATTTTTAAGACTTTTATGCATCCCAAACACATACCAACTCATACCATTACGAAATTGATCATCGATAACATCAAAATACTCCAAATACATGATTCTAATGCACAAACAACATACCACAACACCATGTAACATTACTACATCGTCAATTGCAGTCAATTCATCAAATCATACATGTTAGTGTTGGTATTTCACAAAACCTAACATCCCAAATAGAGATTCTAATCCCTTAATTCAATCCTATCATCATCAAAATCATAATACTACATAATTAGAGTAATCACCCCTTACCTCAGAGTAGAATCTTCGAAGGTCTTCTTCTCCTTTGGCTCTTCTCTCTTTCACGTGTTCTTCAGTTCTCAGACTCTGTCCCTTTTGCTTCTACCTCCTTTTTCCCAATTTCCTTTATTTTATGAAAACATAAAATAGTTAGTAATGGGCTTACTCACTTAGCACCCCCATACTACTAACCTCACCATCCGGCCCAATGGCTCTTAATCCATAATTCTACAATAATTCGACCAAATACAAAAATAATTCTAATTAATAATTTAATTTCCAATTAAATTAAAATTAGAAAATATGGAGTGTTACAGTACGCGCCGCGTCCACTATTTCGCGCCGCGAACAAAGTGGCAGAATCAAATGTTTTCAAAAACCACTCAGTACGCGCCGCGTCCACTGTTTCGCGCCGCGTCACTTACGGAACTCAGATAGTCACTTGGCTTTTTAAGGTTCTTCCTTGTCTCATTTCATTCTTCATGCTTTTCATTTTCTTCTCTCAAGTTCTTCCTCTCAAGCAGAAAAACCCTACCTCCCTCACTCCACAACACCCACTCTCACAACCCTATCTTGCATCTTTAATTCTCACTCTAACACTCTCACTCAAGGTATGTGGTTCTAGATCTGTCCTTTTCTTTCCTTTTAAAATTTATTTTTTTTTAGGGTTAGAATAGAGAGATTGTTCAAGCTTACATGTGTAGCATCTTAAATTCAGAACTTAAGCTAGTTGTTTTTGTTCCATTGAAAGGTGTTAGAATCAATTTTTTACCATTGCTGTGAGGACAACATGGATGTTGCCATGTCTGCTGGTTGAATTTCTGGGTTTCGCCCAGGACGCGCCGCGTCCTTCTTCTCGCGCCGCGAACCCAGTGAATTCAGCCACCATATTTTTGTTGTCTTGTGCTGATAATCTTGGGTGTTTGTGTTGTTGTGCTGGTTGTTTTGTGTGCAGATGTCTAAACGTACTAAGACCTCAGCCCCCAGCAGAGTGGTAAGCAAATTTCTCAGTGACGAATGTGAAGAGAGGTACAATGACCTGGTTCAGAGAACAATTGTGGCCGAAAGGTTGGTCCAATTCAACCCGAATGGAAAGTTCAGCAGGATTGTCAGTATAATAGAAGGGCGTAAGTGGGGGCAATTATGTGAACCGGTGAGAGATATCAACTATGACATTGTGCGTGAATTTTACGCCAATGCCCTGCAAGTGGAAGAGGGAAGAGCCTATCATTATAGGACTAAAGTGAGGGGCAAAATTATCGTCTTTAACAGAGACGCGATCAACAACTTTTTAGGAAACCCCCTACAGTTGAGAGAGGGAGAAAAATGCGCCTACCGAATGAAGAATGATGCCGCCGATTGGGATTATGATTGGGTGAGCAGCAAGTTGTGTCAAGAGGGCAGAACTTATGTGCTCAATGAGCAGGGACATGCAAAAAATTGGAGAAGGGAAGATTTCACTTTGGAGGCTCGAGCTCTCCTTGTCCTAATGTTAAACAATTTCAGGCCCCGATCTCACACCACCACCATTCCCATTGAAGTGGCATGCTTGATGTCATTCATTATGGACGGACAATCAGTCGACATCGCATCCATCATAGCCAATGAGTTGCGAAAAGTGGCAACAAGTGGGACGAAATTTGGTGGAAAGGCCGGGAATCTCATTTATCCAGGGTTGATCATGGGGTTGTGCAGGAAAGCAAATGTACCAATTCCCCAGGAAGTGCATTTTACTATTACCTCTGTGATTAACGATTATTTTGTGAGCAGGTTTTGTGAGGGGGCAACAAACAGGGCCGAGAGAGCAGGAACCTCCACCTCCAGGCAGCGTGCACGCCGTGCGCCTGTTTTCAATCAAATGGAGTTCGCTTCTTACTGCTGCGAGAATTTTGAGGCTTCAAGGAGGTCTCAAACCTTTCTTTTCGATGCCATGCAACAACAATTTCAAAACACTTTTTTGGCACCGGAGGCTCGCACCTTCCCTTCCCAGGCGGATTATGTGGCATATGCTAATTGGCCTGAGGGCAGGCCAGCTTTTATGGGGGGAGGCAGCAGTCATGCGAGCGGAAGTGGAACCGCGAATGTGGACACCGAGATGGAAGACACCCTCGGACCGGTCGGAGGTGGTGATGATGAAGATGCTTGAAGATGAAGTTTGATAGTTGTAGTTTAGGATTTTATTTTCAGCAATTTTAAAATTCTAGCATTTCCATTTAAGTACTTTTTGTTAAAAATTTGGTTTGTGTACTTTTTAAGTTGTTGACTTTTGAAGACTTATTTCAATTTTGCTTTTGTGTGGATGATGAATTGTGATTGATGTTGCAATAACTTTGTTGCCGTGCTTGCTAAAAGAAATTTTGTTTGTTTGTGATTTTTCATGCGAATGAAGAAACAAAGGGGCATGTGAAGGAGGATCCAAGTGAGCAAGTGGGGTGGTAATGATAAGAATGGTATGCGGCAAATTCAAGGTACACTTTTACCACTTACTAGACTTTGCAATAATTATTTGATGGTTTGTGCAAAAGTTTATAGCATAAGTTCTTAGAATTACATGTCTTTTTGAATCATTTAGAACTTAACCATGTGTGAGGTAGCCTTCCAATGTACACCAAATGCGGGAGACCGAACATTATTTTGACACATTTTTATTATGTTTAATCATGCATTGATCCTTGTTGTGAACATTTGAGAAAATGATAAGGCATTGTTGAAAGGAGAGAAACCACTTGGCCAAAAATAGCAAATCAATCAACCTTGTGAGGAACATCCCTTGTTTTCCCCCTTTGAGCTTTTTAGGATTCATTTCAAGTCATTATTGCTTAATTGTTGAATTAATGAATCCTACTCTTTTGTGTGTGTAAACCCTTAACCATTTTGGTTGCAATTTATTTTCCTTTGGGAGCATTTTTGTTATCAATTTGGTAGGAAAAGAAAAAGTTGGGGAGAACCATTAGTGTTGTGAATAATAAAGAATTGGTCAATAAAAGAAAATTAATATCTCTTGTTGAAATAGGACAAGTGCATATTTGTGAAAAAATTTGAGCCAAAGAAATAGAAAAGACTCAACACTTATAAGTGTCAAGTAAGAAAAAGCCCCCCGGTTGTGGAATGTGAAGAAAAGAAAATTGGGTTTAAGGAAATTTATTGAGTGAATTTGGAGAAATGCTCCCTTAGGAACTTTTGTTAGATTTCCTTCGATTTTATCCCTTCCTTGTAAACCAAGCCCCACTACAACCCATGAAAGACCTTTGATTCTCATTTTGTTCACATAATTGGTGTTTTGTCTTGATGAATGCATAATTTAGGTGTTGTTGATTTATTTGTTCGGGTGAGTGAAAGGACCCTTCATAATCTTATATTACTCAAATTGTGTGTAGGAATGATTCAAACTTGACATGTACCTTTTGGAACTTTTTGATATGTATTTTTTGCGCACAACCATTGATCATTATTGCCTTGCTCTAGTATTGAGGTAGGTGTACCACAAATGAGCCTTATGCTTTTGAACCACCCAATTGCTTGAAATTTTGTGAATCATTTTCTTGCCTTCCTTTGTGTTCTTTGTTGAGAATTTTTGTTTTGGGACAAACAAAATGGCAAGTTGGGGAGAGTTGTTAGGGACCAAATTGTAGTGTAATTCATATCTTTTTATTGGTCCCTTTAATAACTTTTATTTGCAAATCACGCGCTTTACTCACACAAAGTGCAAGAAATTGAAGTTAGTCTCGTTATTATGTGATTTGAGTAGATATTTCACTTTCTTCTCTAGTTTTGCAGAATGTTACATCATGAAGTGATCAAAGAGGATACGAGCGGAGAGAACACAAGGGAGCTGCCAAGTAAACAAGGAAGAAGTCATCATCAAGCCAGTTCGCGCCGCGTCCTCTAGTTGGCGCCGCGAACTGAGTAAAAATCAGAGATGTCCAAGTCAGCTCAGTTGGCGCCGCGTCCTCCTGTTGGCGCCGCGAACTGAGCGAATCCTGCCAGCGTGTTAAGTGAAGAGTCTGACTTTTATGGAGGCATGTGAAGTGGTGGCGTGGTAGACAACAAAAGAGCACTTTTTGGGGCTATTCATTTCTATTGGTCACTTAGGGAGGCTAAAAAAGAGTCTAGCAATCATTTCTTTTTGTCTTATTGGAAAGATAAACTTGGTGTAAGAGATTAATATCTCAAAACTTAGGTTTTAATTTATTATTCAGTTTTGCAAGAAAGAATACAGAGAGAAAAGATAGCAAAAGCCAAAAACGAAATTTATCATCTTTGTGAGCTTGCAACCATGGTGATGAGGAACTAAACCCTATTTCTTTGTCAAGATTAGAGGTAGCTATTCTTCATAACTCTATGTATCTCTCTTAAACCTTCATGTATGTGAATCTCTCATTGAATGAATATAGTATGAATCTCTTGTTTTGAACTCTTATCTTTGATTTATATTATTGTTGAAAAAGATAATATAAATGTTGTTTTAGAGATTTATTCAAACAATGCATGAGTTGTAGAAATAGACTTATGAATTGTTTACCATGTGTATTGCTAAATAATGATGGTTAGATTTATGTTTAGGTGAAGAAATTGCCTAAAGTGTTATTTAACAATTGTTACAATATTACTTAGACATAAGTCTTATTGAGGCAATACTAGATTGTATTCATGAGATGAGAATTCATATACATGGTTTGAGGGAATGCATGAGTTTGGAATAGTGAACACTAATCTTGGCAAAGCATTTTTATTTGAGAAAATCTTATTTTACTATCTTAGTTTGTTTCTAAAATTCAAGATAAATTCCAAACACAAACCAAACTCATTTTTTCTTATCAACTTAAAATGATCACAACTATAGAACGGCGGTAATATCACCCAATCTCTGTGGATACGAGGTCTTTGTCTTTCGATCATTGTTTCATACAACCATTCTCTTTGAAAACCCCGCGTCGGCACCACCACCACGTTATAAGTTATCTCCATTCAAACCAATTACTCACCATAAATTCTTCCACCAGAAAAACAAAAATTCTCTTTCCCCAGCAGATATCAAAACAAAAATAAAAATAAGAATAACACTCTCACCATCTTTTCTTCAGGACAAATTTCAGGTCTTGATATTTAATCTTCTTCTACCTTGAATGTTCGAAAGGCTAACGCCAATCTCACCTTCAGGTTTAAGACGATTAAATAGGGTCAGCTGTCATACCCCAAATTTGTACGGAGTACGATGCAACTGATCCACAATCTTATAATCACTCATCTTGATAAGCTTCAAAATCTCATCCATCTCCTTTCCTGAAGATGATCCAGCATTCACTTTTGTCACATCATTATTGTCCACATGTGTCATACCCCAAATTTGTCCTACCCCTTTACTTCTAACTGGCTTAGGCTTTACATTCATGTACATACATCACTTAGGTCATAATCCATACCCATGCATTCATATCATTGGTATTAACTAGAGACTAGCAAGGGATAGCTCTGTGGCAAAGAATTTTGATCAGAGTATAAGGAGACTGAGGTATAATCATGTGGCTCTATGTTCATTAAAGCCCTCCTGGATTGGGGTGTCTCTCTGCTTCAAATCAGGGCATTGATCGGAAGAGTGCAAGCTTGCAAATCATCTAGTTCTTTAAATCAGGTTTTCTTTGACCAAAAGTCAACCAGTTGACTTTCTGGTCAACATTTAATCAGAAGTGGCTTCTATGTGTGGATAACTTCTCATACTGACTGTGTGGATGTGTTTGTTTGACTGGATGTGAATGAAAGAGATTTAATCGGGAATTTCATCAATAGTCGGAAAAATCAGAACAGTTGATTTTTGGGTCAAAATCAGAAGATTTATTCAGATATTGACTTTTGGTAGAAAATCAGTCAAGAAAAGTCAAGGAACGAATAAAATCGGGAGTTTGACAAAAGTTGCCAAAATTAGAAAATAATCAAAAAAAGGAAAGGTTTCGACACTTAGGAAAATTTCGGCATCTTAAAAGCTTGGCAAGCAGTCCACTTCACCATCAGTTTACACGTGGCAAATGACATTTTTTGAAGAAATTTCCAACATCAAAGTTGTTCCTCTCATGGAGGAGAACAACTTTGTAGTTGGACACTTTTTCATTTGAAGATTGTATGAAGAGTTAATTTGGTTTGAAGTTCCTGAAAACCCATTCAGCTTAAGTCATGATCCAAGTCATAGGCCAAGTCATGACCTGGCATTTCATCAAGCACGTGGTATGCCAAATCTCAAGCTAATTTTAGAGCTCTACAAAAATGCCATGGAAGCAAACTTGGTATGCTTCCATTCTTTGCCATGTCCCCTACACATTGAAACAAGAATTGAATCGATTGAGTGAATACTGAATCAATTATGAGTCTTCAAAGTCAGGCCCCTCGCAAAGCTCATATCACGCGTCCAGTCAGGCCAGAATTCCAAGTCATGCGCGTCATTTGATCAAACACATGGTGGGATGAATTCAAGTTCAATTTTCTCCCTCCACGAGTCTCCATTTTGAACAATATTGGTGTAAAATTACTCCTTGCTATGCCCTCTATCTAATGGATTCAAGATCATTAATTTTGAACGTGTGATGAACAAACTACAAAGACTCAAAGTCACGCTCCTACCAAGTTATGTTTCGGACGAGACACCAGGCCAGAGATAAGTCACGCGCACGCCTCATGTAGCCTTACTCCACCATGTTTCAATCATTCTTTCTCCCACCTCCAAGTTTTATTTTAAGCAGCCCTCAACATCAATACTCTTCTACTCCATGTCCTCTACCCGTTGAACTAAGGATCATTAATTTTGGTCATGTGCTTGTCAAAATAGGGAGCTTTAAAGTCACCACCTCGGGCATTTCGGTCACGGCAAGGTCCTTTTGAATTTGCTGTAGCACGAACCACACCACACATGGTATCGACTTGCAACATGCATTCCTCTCCAAGTAGCCATGCAATATCCTGAGAATAAAAGTTTACACAGAACTTACTCCAATTGGACAAAACTTGTGCATTAAGTTGAGCAATCATCCACTACACTCATCCTCACCATAAACCATATACACCAGCATATAAGTATCAAAACCCTTCACAATTCACACAACACACACTCATTTTTCCACACTCACTCTTCTCTCTCTCTCGGTTCACTCTCTCTCGCTACCAATCACCTTCAAAAGTTTGTTACATTTTGTAACAAACTTCATCCAAAGCCACCGCCACACACCACCAGCGACTCTTCCACCATCACAAACTTCAACCACCGCCGTCACCATCGTAAACGCCTTCACCATCAACCTTCGAGAATCTCCATCGATCAACATCATCATTCTTCCACCATCATCGGTAGCACGCAGCCTTCACCATCATCAAACCAACGCCAAACAATCACTATCAACCGCCATAATCAAAGAAAGCGAAACGAAACGGTTCGCACCGACGGGAATCATCACTGCTCATATCAAGAACAACGGAGCATAGGAGAGCTTTCTGGAAACGATAAATTCTCTCAGGTGCGATCTCTGAATCTTTTTAAGCGCTATAGACTTGTAGTTGCCATGTTAGGGTTCGTATTGTGGATCTCTGTTGCTTTTTGTTCGTGCAAGTTCTGATTCCCATAACTGAAAGTATGCCTACGTTTTTGAAGTAAAACCGCTATATCTTAATGCTGTGGATCGCAATTGGTTGTTCAGGATAGTTTAAGGCTAGATCTTGTAAGATCCGATGACCTAAGGCTTAGCTTATCTTCTCCGGTTAGGACTTTGAGAGTGTTCTTTGTCTCAATTGAGATTAGATCCGGAATGAGAGCGGAAAGCCGAGTAGAACGATGTTGGAGTTTTTAGTTTCTGGATTTTTTCTTTATCTCCGGCCAAGGGGCGCCACCGGAGAAGATGAGTGAATAGTCCCTCCGGCGGTGAGGTTTGTTTCACGTAACAGTCACATGTGGCGCACGTATTGTTTGCTAATTGGTCCATGCAAATATCTTCTTCACTTTTTGTCTGTATTCAAATAATTGGAAGCAAGTCGTGGCAGGTGGTGATTGGAAGAATTTACTCTTTGCCCTCCCTTCATTTAAATTTTCCATGACCAATTGATATCATCATTGCATGCATGTCACGTTATTTTCCCATGTGAACCATAGTATAAACATAATTCATATGTTGAGTAATAAAAACCAAATAAAAAAAATAGAATGGGTAATAGTGGACTAGGCCCAGCGAAATGCTCTCCACACCCCCCTGAATCTGGGCCCAAATGCGTATTAACTAGATTCCAGTTCATGCTAACTTTGCTACTACACCCCTGTTTACTAGGCAGATTTCTTTTCTTTAAGGATTTTGTTTCGTTACTAACTTTTAGCTCATAATCCAGTTTTAATCGAAATAAAAAAACAATAAAAATATGTTTTAGATAGCTTTATGTGTGTACATAATTGTGATATTTTTTGTATATTTTTAGAAATTAGTTTGTTATTTTTAATAAATCATTTGCTTTGGTATGTTCATGTTTCTTTCGGTTTTGATAGATTTTGCAAATTAATTTCGTTTAACACTTTAGGAACAGAATTTAACCACCAATTTTTGTATGATTTCTGTAGACTAACCCATGATGTTGTGCATAAAAAATGAACTCCTAATTCTTTGTTTTGATTGGTACTTGGTTAGCTTTGTTTAGCTCGATTAATATGCGTTTCTAATAGATACTTGTGACGTTTGTGCTCTCAAATTGAAATGTATTCATGCAATAATGTTGGTTCCTTTTTGTACATATAATTAGGGATGTTTAGAGGTCCTAAGACCTGGAATTGAAAATTTTAAATCATGTTTTCCCATTTTACTCGATTTTTCTCTCTCACATGTAAATAACTTGTTTTTGGTTGACGATCGCACCGTAACTTGTACAAATGACCCGTATTTTGGTGTGAAACTTCTTGGCATGATTGTGTGGTTGTTTAGGCATCTAGTAGAGGCTATTTGCTACTGACTTGTACCATTTGATTACATGTTTCTAACTTCATTCACGATTTGAAACCGTTTAGCTAGTATTGACCTAGTGTTGTCTAGTTTTGGTTAGAGTTTTGTATTGCTTCATGCTAATGGACTAATATAGATTAACATAGGATATTGGAATTAAATGGATGAGTTTGCTACTGACTTCAAGCCTAGCTCATGTGTTCACTTGTTTTTGTTTTGATTAATTGATGTTTGTCCGCTAATTGGTAAGTAACGACGCATGCGATACTTTGGTAACTTCTTGTGGATATTTTTGTGTGATACCGTGGTGCTTTTGTATTTGATTTGGGACATTCAATCCCTTGTTTTGCTACTGACTTGGGGCTTCTCTCTCTTGTTTCCATGCTTAGCCTCTCATTCCTTGCTTTGATGTTGCTTATTCCTTACTATTGCTTGCCATGTTCCCTTAGACTCTTCCTTCTTTGTTAAGGGGAATTGAGATAGGATAGTTATCCTCAACCTTAGGGCCAATTATAGATTAGAATAACTTAGATTAGAGAATAGGTTAGTTCCCTCTTGCATTCTTTTTCTTTTTCAACTCTTTAAAACATTAATAAACGGAAGATGCGAATCACATTAAACAAGTGATAGAGAAATGAGTGGGATTCATTCCCTAATCTATTTCTCAATCACTTAGTGACATAGAAGCGAGTGGGATCCATTCCCTAATCTGTTTCTCGGTCACTACTTAATGGGAGAGAAACGAGTGGGATTCATTCCCTAATCTGTTTCTCAAACATTAATTAATGGGAGAGAAGCGAGTGAGATTCATTCTCTAATCTGTTTCTCAAACATTACATAATGGGATGGAAGTGAGTAGGATTCATTCCTTAATCTGCTTCTCGATCATTATGCAGTTTATGTGATTCAAATCACAAACAAATTCCCTTAAAAAAATACACAACCAAAAACACTTTAAAACACCTAACAATGGTTCAGACTAAAGCAAAGCAGAGAAAGTGGTGAGTGGCCCGATATTGGGAACTGTTCATCACTCATCTACTCTAAAAGACACAAACCAATCTCTTTTCCTTTTTCCTCTTTGGCACCTAAGGGCACCGTCATCTCCGCTCCATTGCATCCTAGGCTGTCCCTTATGCAAGAGCGCGAGCGTTAACGCCGCCCAATTAAAAAACACAAAAACAAACAGAAAATCTTTAGCCGAGCTACGGTAACTCTGATTCCTGAAAAGGATACGTAGGCAGCGGGGTAGGGCCCGTGCGAGTACAATTCTTTGTTTTCCCTACATTTTGCATTCATTTCACATGTAGACATAGACATAGTATACACCCTTTAGATAGAAACAAACATAGGTTGATACCATCGAGTACGATGGGCGAGAGGGGTGCTAGCACCTTCCCCTCGCGTAACCGACTCCCGTACCTTGATTCTCTGGTCGCAAGACCCTGTTCTTATCCTTTGTTAGGTTTCCTGATATTCCTTTCCCTTATGGGATAAATATATTGGTGGCGACTCTGTTCATTTTTCGCGAGCGTGCGACAACAGGCACTTGAGTAGGATTCCTCTGGACATCCACAACCGTTTGGGGCTGGGTAAAAACCCGTCCGCTTCTAGTCACTCTACTAACATCTGCTATGTTCTCAACAGAAGACAGAGGCTTAATCTCAACTTCTTTTCCAGCTTCCAACATGGTGGCATTGTATCTGTAGGGTACAACTTTATCAGAACTATAAGGTACAGATCTAAGCAAACATATCACAAGAGGTTCTACAGCAGCTTTGCCATAATAACCAATCTCTACACATTCTGGGATTTCAAAGCATGATTCAATCACATTGACATCATCTTCATCTCTATCCCTCAGAATCTCAATGTGCCTTTGATCTATCATCTCTTGTAAATCTCTTCTCACAATATAACACCCTCGAGGATTAACTGAACAAATCCTACAAGCAGCATGATTATGCTCATAATGACTGTATTCACACAGAGTGGCATGCATCTCCACCAATGATCCTCTGATGTGTTCCACACGATAATTCTTATACTTCCCAGGGCATCCATGCACCATATTCACAACAGACGCTTCATGAGTCGGCAATGGATTTTTCTGCACATTTGGGCCAATATCACGGAAGGAAAGCATACCAGAACGAACCAATCTCTGAACTTCATTCTTCAAAGGCCAACAATTCTCTAAGTCATGCCCAGGAGCGTTCTGATGAAAAGCACAAGTGGCATCAGCTTTGTACCACCAGGGGAGTTTCTCTGGAACAGGAGGTGGTGACCTTGGTTAAACCAACTTCTTATGAATTAGAGCAGGATACAGTTCAGTGTACGTCATGGGAATAGGATCAACATTAACTCGAGGATACGGATTCCGCCTTGCTGGTTGTTGATTAACAGGAGCCACAGGCACTGAATTCACAACAGGAGTTACTGACGCCACTTGTTGAGATTGATTTCTGAATCGACTATTCCTCCCATGAGAAACAGCATTGGCATCTGATTCCTTCTTCTTCTGGAATGAAGAACCAAACTTCTTCGCACCACCAGACGAATTGTCATTCCGAACCAAACGACCTTCTCGCACAGCTTCTTCCAATCGGACACCCATACCCACCATTTCGGTGAAGTCTATAGGAGCACTTGCAATCATCTTCTCATAGTAAAACGGACCAAGAGTCTTCAGAAAAATCTTAGTCATCTCTTTTTCTTCCATCAGAGGAATCACTTGGGCGGCAACCTCACGCCATCTCTGAGCATATTCCTTGAAGGATTCTTTCTCTTTCTGCATCATAGCTCGCAATTGATCTCTATCGGGAGCCATGTCCTCATTATATTTGTATTGCTTCACAAACGCCTCAGCTAAGTCATTAAAAGTGCGAATATGGGTGCTATCAAGGCCCATATACCACTTAGAAGCAGCTCCAGTCAAACTGTCTTGGAAATAATGGATCAACAGACGTTGGTCATCAGTGTAAGTGGACATCTTCCTTACATACATCACCAGATGTGCCTGAGGGCAGGAGTTTCCTTTATACTTCTCAAATTCAGGCAGCTTGAACTTAGCAGGTACTTTCACATTGGGAACAAGGCAAAGATCATGCACATTCTTTCCAAACAGTTCCTTCCC
Source organism: Vicia villosa (assembly GCF_029867415.1). Taxonomy (NCBI): domain Eukaryota; kingdom Viridiplantae; phylum Streptophyta; class Magnoliopsida; order Fabales; family Fabaceae; genus Vicia; species Vicia villosa. The sequence goes on from NC_081185.1 coordinate 41,324,918, forward strand.
ACGCAGGGCTTTCATTTCTTTCTACAATTCTTCAAACTGATCTTGGAAACCATCCATTCTGTCATGAATTTCACTTGGAGCAGCATCATAAATGGGCTCTGGGACAAAAGGACCAGTATGAACAATAGGAGATGTGTTGACCATAACAGGAGTCAACGGACGAGTCATCTCAGGAGCAGACAAATAACCTTCAGGCATGCCCCAGGGATATCCATTAGGCATACGTTGCTGAGTAGCACCAACAGGAACAGCAGGAATGGTTGTAGCAGCAATTTCAGAAATCACAGTGGTCTGACCCTGAGCTTGGGCATTGGGAGGAGGAACCTGATTCTGATTCTGATTCTGAGCAGCCATCAATGTCTCAACCAGAGCAGTGAGACGATCCACACCAGATCTCAAAGTAATAACCTCTTCACGTAGCTCACGATTCTCTTGTTCAAGACCTTCCATCTTCTTCTTGCAGTTAGCTCGAGTATTACACCGGTGAGACAGCTTGATTCAATTCAATTCTGTATGAAGAACACTGAATAAGACCTCGGGAATACTCTCGGAAGCAAGACCAAAAATGCAGGATGATGCATGAAATGCAATGCAAATGATTTTTATTTTTATTGGTTTTCAAGGAACTTTAAGACATTGATTGTAAACATTAGCAAAAACAACATAATAAAATTCTTCATTAATAATAGAAAAGCTTACAAAAGGATTCAAAGATCCAAAATTACAAAACAATGGAAAATCTAAAAACTAGAAGGGAACACTTCTGATGAAGATCCAACTCCTCTCTGCAGCTTCCTACGGAGCTTCTCCAACTCATCTTCATAAAAGGCCTTCAAATGAGCATTCTCGACCATCAGCTTATCAGCAACTTCCTTCCATGCAACTGAATCTTCTTGTGGTCTCTTTCGCTTTTCTCCATGCTGTTGAAGCAACTCTTCTTGATGACGGATTTGATCATCCTTTTCCATCAACCAACCATCTTGGATATCAAGCATTTCACCTTTTTCTTTCAAATGTATCTTCAACTCTTTATTTTCCACTTCCAAAGCATAAAACTTCTTCTCCCAAGCATCTCTTTCCAATCTCATCTTAGCCACGAGCTCAAGATGCTCTTCATTACTTTCAACAGGAATAGTGAAAGACAAAGGTGGAGTAATGAGTAGAGAAGGCTCCTCGAGCAAATAAGGCATCTAGAAAGTGTGAGCTCTAGCTCGAACCCAATCAGTGTAGTCTTTGAGAGCAACACATTGTTTCGTTCCCAAATGTCTCTTCCTATCAACATGGTGCCAAGCACGCACAAACCGATTTCTCATATCCGAATTTCCATCTTGATTAAGATAGAAGATTCCTGACACGAGAATACTAGCGGGTCGCTCCTTCATGGGATAGCAAAATTGACGCCTTGCAAGAATGGGGTTGTAGGTAATTCCTCCTTGTATACCAAGAAGAGGTACATTAGGGAATTCCCCACAACTATCAATAATCTCACCAATGTCATAAGCAGGATTGTACCAATGGATATTCCCATTAGTAAGAGGCATGATCTTCTGAGACCATGAGAGACCATCAGGATTGTTCAAGAAACTCTTAGCTTGGGGTAAGTGCGAAATAAACCACTTATAGAGCAAAGGAGCGCAACAGTTGATAAGTCCACCTTTCTTATCATTCCTATGGTGAATGGAATGATAAGTATCCCCAAGCAAAGTAGGCACAGGATTCCCAATCATGAAGATCCGAATAGCATTAACACCGACAAAATTGTCAATGTTGGGAAAGAGTATCAAACCATAGATGAGCAAGGCCAAAAATGTCTCAAAAGTAATCATACTTCCTTTACTAGCCAACATAGAAGCCTTTCCAATCAAGAACTTAGAAGTCAACCCCCAAATTCCTCCCTTTTTGGTCATGTTTGCTTTCACATCTGATATCTTCAACTGAAGAAGCTCTGCTATCTCATCAACCTGAGGCTCTTTCTCCAGACCACTAAACGGTATGTCATTCGTAACCGGCAAACCAATCCAATAAGAATACTCCTCCAAAGTGGGCATAAGCTGATAATCTGGAAAAGTGAAACAATGATAAACCGGGTCGTAAAACTGCACAAGAGTCTCAAGAATCCCTTTTTCTACCTTGGTCTTCAAGATAGAGATCAATTTCCCATAACGGCTTTTGAAGTTGTCAATATTAGAAACCAAAGTTGCTAGCTCTTTCAATTCCTTTGCACTAGAATTTCTGAAAGTGTATTTCTTGATGCTTCTCTTTTGATCCATGGTACCTGTTATGTTTACAAAGAAAGTCTCTAAGTTCCTTGAAAACCATTTGTGAATGTCATTTTTATGAATGCATGAATGCATGGTTTATGCATCAACCACAATCAAGAGCACGCAAGATCACAGCAAATCACACAAAATCACACAATCCAGGTTCTTAGGTTCGACGTCACGAGCATGGAGCCATGGGTCTACCCATCCCACAAGGTGTGTTCTAGGGAATTTTGTACCTGCCAATCGGGTTCTACAAAGGTTCCCAGAGTTTTCAATCTTCTATCGGATATTACCGGCACGCACAATTGCTCATGGGCGCCAACAATATGCCTAAAAAGACCTCGTCTGAGTGTAGTATCGCATGACAACAAGCTCAAATTGGTACTTGACCTTGTTTCTGCACTACATCCTAAAAAGGCTTAGATTGGTTAAAAGGGTTGTAGGCCATTCAGCTTCTACAGACACTCACTATTGAAAGTAATAGCGTTATCACGATGGTTCGTAACAACCTCTACTACCTTCCATGAGGCCTCCACTGATTGGGGTTCCACCATATGACGCTCATGATAAGGATTGCTCCTGACATGCGACTATTGGTCTTACCACCTCCTATCTCAAGTTACTCACCAAAGTCCGGGTTAGAACTTTATCTCATCACAGAGGAACCATCGAGCACCAAAAAGAAAAAAAAGAAGATAAACAAACAAAGCACACAACAATATATACAGATAAAAACAGACAGATAAACAAAAATAGGCTTAACACACTTAAAACTGGATCCCCAGTGAAGTCGCCATTTTTCTGTAGCGGGGAAATTCTGATATCGAAGCCATGGGATTGACTCGAATCAATATTCCGTTTGAAATCGCCACCGCGCTGTATTTTTTCAAAGGAAAAGGGAAAAGAACGAAAAACCCAAAGTTGTTTTTAAAACAAAAAGAGAACTCAGGTTTGGGTGTTGATTATACAAGGGGAAGGTTTAAAGCACCCCTCATATCTGTGGTACTCCACAGGAACCTTTTTGAAAATCTGTGTCGTGTGTGCTAAAAAAAACTGTTTGTTTTATTTTTAAAATAAGCTCGGCAAAGCGTTAAGCTTTGGGCCTACATACCTCCTCGGTGCAATGGAGAAGTCAGAGCTAATGTAGTTCCGCTTAAAGGGAAAACATTTTTTTTTTTAAAATGAATAAACACTTTATCGTCGTTGGAGAGAAATACTCAGCCATTGATCTTGAGCATGAGAACAAACGAGTTCTTTTCATCGCAAATGAAAGAAGGGCTCCAACTCGGATAAAATCAACGAGTATGCCACTAGCTCTCTCACGCGGAAAAGATCTCATTATATCAATCAATTTCAAAATCGTGGGGTATAACCACTCGTTTCGACAATTAACGGTGTCTAAACTTTTTGAAGAAAAAGGCCATTGAAGGCAAAAGATATTTTTTAAGAAAAAGGTTTTGAAAAGATTGCAAACATAAGAAGGTTTTTTTTTTGAAAAAGGGAGAAGATTTTGAAAATTTAAGAAGTGGGAGGAGATGAAGAGGCTATCCTATTGCGTAAAATAAAAGCTAAGGAAAGAAACGGTCTAACCGAAATAAGAAGCCAACACTTGACATTGTGAGTCAAGGTAGATTTCCCATCCTTTGGACTATCAAATACTAAACCAACATTATCACTTGGGGATCCAGATGAATTTATTATCTTAGCACCACTTTGCATTAAGCACATTAAAATTCTGGCGAAAATCGGGCAGAGTAACGGCTGTTTTCGGGTAAAATCCTTATATCAATGCCTTGGAATTAACCATCAAGGGCTTTCAAGGAAATACCTGCACACATAAGCAGACAACAATCCAATGCCAGACAGACAGAATAACAGCAGAGTAATTAACAGAATAAGGGTCCAGAGGCGCTAAGTCCATAAGTCCGAATCTCCAAAATGCTAGGGATAGTAACCAATAGTCCAAAAGAGAGCCTTAAGAGTTTTTTAGATTTTTGTTGATTATTAGTGTTTTAGCATAAAAGTAAAGTATGGTCCAAGTGGACAAAGAGAAAATGGCGGAAACATAAACATATGTCCAAATGGACAAAGAGAAAATAGCGGAATGTAAATATGATGAAATGATAAAATAAAGTGATAAAGCGAGAAATATAAAGAGCGGTATAATAAGGTGCGAAAATTAAAGTCAGTTGTTAGATGTTAAAGATAACCATCTTGAAACTTGTCAAGTATGTTATCAAAGTTAGTAATAAAGATCGATGGTGAGTGAAGGATGTACTCGGATTTAAATTCAATGAACATTTATCAGAAGCTTGATAAAATCATAGCGACTACACGATAAACCCTCATAAGTCTTAAATCAACCGCATACAATTCTCTTCCATGTTTGATCTTTTTGATTCGGGACACGAAATATTGCGCTATGTTAAGCAGATCGCCAAGTGATTTATGTAGAAATCACCCTACAACGAGGCCGGTCAAAACTTTATGTGCTAATGCATGCGAGAGGAATGATATGTAGATCATTCTCCGAAAGCAATACCGCACGAAAAGAAAAATGGTGAGTGATCTAGTCTTTACCAAGAATCCATAAGAATTCTCAAAGTATTAAGACTTTCATCGATCAAAATAAAGAGAAACAAAAGATGGAACCACATTAAAAGCTCCTTTCATCCATAATTTCAATCACATAATTTTGCGGATTTGGATTCTCATCCTATCGACGCCCTAAGTCCATTGAAATTAGAGAGAAATTAGGCCTCTAGTTTGTGATTCCAAGAAAATATCAAAAGAATGGAGTAGAAGAAGAGTTAGAACCAAAAACAAGTCAAAAATAGCAAAAACAAGCATTCTGCCTCACTGGAAATCGATTTACCTCTGTAGGAAATCGATTTCCTGCCTGCAGAATTCAGATCTGGCGCAAAAAACAGAGTGGAAATCGATTTCCCTCTGTAGGAAATCGATTTCCTGCGCACAGTTTTCAAAAAAACAGCATTATGAACTTTGAAACTTGATTTAGGCAAACATACAAACACCTTATGATCACATATCCATTGGAGCACGAATTTTCCATCAAATCACCATCAAATAGGACCAATATAGCATCAAAGATGCATTGAATACAAACAACAAAGAATCACATTATGGTAGATGGAAAAGGATGATGAAAATTACCAATTCTTAAACAAAACTTAGATCCACTTCAATAATCACCAACACAAATCTTGATCTCTCAACAATTGAAGAAGAAAAGAGTGAAATGGATGGAGGTTTAGCTCAAAGTTTGTGAGGTTCAAGGTGTGACTCACAAACTTTATGAAAGAATAAGGAGCTTTGGTGAATTTGGTAGGGATGAGGAGAGAAATTGCAAGGGGTTTTTTGGCTCTCAAAGCTTGAGAAATGAGAGAGTAGAGGTCTCTATTTATAGAATTGGAGCAAGAGTAGTGGCAAATTGGTCTTTTTGTGTTTGGTAATTAAATTGGTAATTAAAGTGGGATTTAAATGGTGAAATGATGTTTAAGTGGGTTTAATGAAGGAGTTAATTTTGATGAGGTGGAAAATTGGTAATGTGATCAAATAAAAAGGTGCCAAAATGATGTCAAGCTTCCCTCCTTATATTTTTTTGAATTTTGCGCACAGGAAATCGATTTCCCACAGGGGTAAATCGATTTCCACCTTCACATTTTCAAAAATTGTTTTCTTGCACTGTTTTGATTTTTGCCCGATCTTTTACCTGTAAAATATAAACAAAAGAGACAAAACACATATATTTTTTGATTTTGGTTAGTATGAACAAATAAAAAGCTAAAAGTGCTTGATGATTCCCCTCAGAGATAATCACAATATCAAAGATAGAGCCTCATATTGGTGCTCATGATTAATGATTAATATGCAATTGATGTATGATCTTAGGGTCAAAAATTGGGGTATGACACCGACCACCAACCATATCAGATCAAATGCACAGCTAAGTGTCTAGTTATTTATTTTAATTTAATTTCTTTTTATCCTTTTATTTCGATTAGGGTTAGTCGTATTTGCCTCTGAACTGATAATGCACTCACCCTATTTTTTCTTGCTACTTTTCCCACCTTTTCAGGGTTTGTCAATTGCCAAAGCTACGAATAGTCGGTAACCCTAAACCCTGATCTCAATTATTACTTGTGTTAAAATTATTAATCTGTTTATCCCGCTGGTTTCAATTTCCCTTTCCCCCCGCTGGTTTCATTTTCCCCTTTCCCTTTATTGCTTTGATTATCAATATTAATTGTTGTGGTTAGTAATTTTAGGGAGTGCAAGCCTGTAATCAACTTAGAACAATTAATTACAAGATAATTTTCTGAATATAATCACGTGATTGTTGCACCCACGCACGCTTTTGGGGTAACCTCTTTGTTGCCTTGTTGCTTGTTGCCTTGTGTTTTTGCAGAATAGCCATGTCCCTCGAATACGAGGATACCTCAGCCATGCTGCCTCGATAAATACAAAGGTCATACGACCCTAATGATGCTGCCTTCGATACACCAATATGACCTCGATCCTCGGAAGTTGCCTACGAAAGGCTGAGGTATCCTCTGGCTGCCTACGAAAAGGCTATTCTAGTCCATCCCTTAGACTACCTGCCTCTCTATGGCATGGGACAGTCTTATGGCGAACGACATTGCGACGACCCTTCAACCTCCAAATGAAAGGCTTCCTGCCCTCTTATGGCATGGATAGACCCTTTCACCCTGAAAGGCTAAAAGAACTTCTTTTTCAAACTATAAGGTAATTGCCCCTAATTGCTTTGCCTTGCTCTAAAAAAACTTTTTTTCATATTCTTTCTCATAAACCTTCAAAAAGCTACGCTTATTTACAAGCTAAAGTCTTATTTCTTTTCTACACTTTTTTCCTTCAAAAGAGCAAAGCAATTAAGAGCCCATGGATAACCATGGATGCAAAGGGTGCCTTACACCTTCCCTTTGCATAAATTACCCCCCGAACTCAAAATCTTTTTAAAAGGTATTTTCCTGTTCTTTTAGCCTTTCTGATTAATTTGGATAAAATAAAAGTCGGTGGCGACTCATGCTTAACCGTACATTTCGATATAAAAGTCAGTTCACCGTATTACAGTCCATTTATGGAATTTCCGCTTAGCGGCCCGCTGAGCCCGCTGAGCGGCCAACATCATATTTTATTTTTCTAGAACTTTGAAACTTCGTATCTTCTGAACCGTAACTCCTATTTTGTCGCCGTTCGAAGCGTTGGAAAGCTAACGCAATGAACTATACTATTATATAATTAAATGATTAATAGGATGTAGTCTCCTATTATTTTTATTAGAATCAAGTGATGAACTGTGTAGTATGTTCAATTATCCAAACTTTGAAACCTTGTAACTTTTGATCCGTAACTCCGTTTTATACGCCGTTCGAAGCGTTAGGAAGCTAGTTGGATGTTCTATATGATAGTATAGGCTTGGTTAGCTTGTGATTAATTGGTTATGAGGTGTTGTTGATGAAAACACATAATTGTTTATATGCGCAATATGATTGGTAAATAATCATAGTGCTTGGTTGCAATTGTTGTTGATGTGTGGATTAACATGAAATCATGTTCGTATGTGTTATGTATTAATGAATGTTCATTCTTGATATGTGACGATGTTTGGTTGTTTGTTGTTAACATGATGTGTGGCCTTATGGCAAGTAATTGTTGTTATGAGAATGATGTATTATCATTGTTGAATTGTTGTTATTACAACTTGTTGATGTGATGCAATTATGCGATCATTTATGCCGATGTGGCCAGTATGTTTTGATGGTGAATGTGTGTTGTGTGCTTATTAATGCCTGTGTGGTAATTATGGTGTGATGTAATTGATAACGATGTTATTAATTGGTGATGTATCCTTTTGGATAGAATATAAACGGTGTAACGTGAGTATGTGACCGTGTTATATTGTTGATGATGTTGTTGACATGTAATAGAGTCATATATTTGCACAGCATAACATTTCAATATGTTAATGGCGGAATGCTATTAACAGGTGGCCTGAATTGGCAATTATTACCAGTGGGAGCTTAATGCTCGGTAGAAAGGTGTATTTTCCCGAGTGGCAAGAGGTCTTCAGTGGGGGCGAAATGCTCGATGACGGTTAGTCGTAGCTTACTGCTCGACAAAGGTGTATTTTCCTGAGGGAAAGAAGTCCCAGCATAATGCTCGGCAAAGGTGTATTTGTCATAATGACAAGGAGGAGTTTACTCCGGATTTGGTACCACATGCATATGCATAGTCGAGTCTCATTCATCATTGTCTGTCTTTATAATTTATGTTATCATTCATGTGTCGCATTACTTATATATCGATTGTAGCTAAATGAGTGGATTATGTTATTGTATGATTCTTGATGATACTTGTTGGCATTACTATATTTATCATGCTTCTTCATTATAAATTATATTCTCACCCTTCTACTGATTTGATGCTTGAGTGGCATCCTGCAGATTAGCCGCTTTGGGAGTCTTTTGGAAGAGGTAGTTCTCCAGTTGGTCTTGTCGGTCGCTCTGATACGTAACATCGGGTAGTCGGGAGTCTGTTGTTATTTATTTGTATATGACTCTTTTGAACATGTATATGTGATAACGTGCCATTGTGTATTGTAAACACTTTATTTTTGAAAACTCCTCTTTGAGAGTGAGAGCTATACGTATATATATGTTTATATCTTCTGTGTGTTATGTATCGTTTTATTGGCAGGTGTTGTATGCTTTTGGCATAGCTGATGTCCGTTTGTTTTCTAGGTGTTTGTTTGGTTACTTAGTGTAACATCCTAATTGTGCTGTACAAAATTTTAATACTCTGATATTTGTATCTAAATGTTTGGGTAGAATTGGGGTGTTACAGTATGTTCTAAAAGGTCTCATGGGGTTGTTCGTAGCCTCCGAGACTTTTTGTCTCTTTGGATTTTAGAACAACTCATTTGTCCATGAGGTTCGAGTTTTAGGGGTAGGTTCCTAGAGAGATCAGCTAAATACCAAGTCCTGCCCTCAACAAATTCAAGCCTCGTTTTGGACATTTCCGGATACTTAACCCACTCTGAGTGGAATTATTATTAAGACTCGTAGGCGATGCAAGTGTCCTCTAGTCTTAAAGATAATTCTCACACTTAGTTTTAACAACAATTTTATATTTCCCAAAAATTCAATAAAAACAAATATTCACATAAATACAATTAAGCAGATATTCATTCAAATTACTGTAAATAAATAAAAAAGAATATTAAATATTAATGCAAAAAACCTAAACCTACACCCAAAATCCTAACCCTAAAAGTTAGCCAAACCCTAATAATTACCATATACCCTAAACCTTAAACCAAACCTAGGAGCATAATAATTCGCCTTTGTCCCCAGCAGAGTCGCCAGCTGTAGCAACCTGCCCTAAAAAATTTAGATTTTAGGGTCGCCACCTATTCTACCATGGCGAACGGAAACCCTACGAAGTTTAAAGATCTAGGTATGTTATTATAATCAGGTCAAGAGAAGGTGTTAGGCACCCTTAACCCTTTCCTAAGGTTTTATTTAAGGCAAAAGTTTATGGCTTAAGAGTATTTAAGGTAAGGTTTGTGGCTATGTAAACAAAGATGACAGAAAGTTAATAGGGTACGCCTTAAACCTATTGAAGTTTTGGGGAAGGGGACTCACCTTGGTTATCCAAGTGCCTACGTACCTCCTTAGGGAGGATCAGAGTCTACGTAGTTCGGGGGTATGTTGGTGTTTTTTAGAGGTTGTATGCCTTTGTAATTTGTATGTTGAAGGTGCGTTTTATATCAATTGTAGTACGCAGTTTTGCAATCGATCGCAGTTTGTGTAATTCGTAGTTTGCAAAAAAATTTAAAGATTTATTATATGAAATACAACCCTATTTAATATTGTTTTAGTGTTTCATTAATCGCGTTGATCAATTGATTTGATCAACATAATTAACAAATTAATAAAAGAAAACCTTATTACTAATTATCATAACCGATTGGTTTGTTTAAAATAATTATAAAAGTAAACCTGATTCGAATAGATTAATGATCATAAACCAAATTAATAATTTTAAGTAAATAATTATGAAGGATATTTTAAATAATTTCATAGTGTTCGTTAATCAATTTGATCAATAGATTTAATCAGCATAATTAACAAATGGGATTTTAGAAAGATTCAGTGTAAATGTTGATTATTAAGGAAAGAAAAAAATTAATTTATTACTAATCGATGCGATCCATTGATTCGATCCAATTAATTAGTAAATTGAATTTAATTCATTTGTAGAAAATTTCAATTAGATAAAAAAATATTAGTCTTAATATTTTTTAATCAAAAGGACTATTATTAATCAGCACGATTATTGAATATAATCGGACGAATTAACAATTATTTGATTAAAAATTAATTAAAATTAATCATGTTACTTAAAATAATTAATTATTTTGAAAACTCAAAGGGGTGTATTTTATTTTTGATAAGTAATTTGGGGGTGTATGTGTCGCTATCGCGAAAATTAACAGAGTCGCCACTAACATATTTATCCTGAAAAGGAAGGGAATGCTAGCAAAGCACAAAACAAAACAACGGTCTCACGACCAGAGAAAAGGGTAAGGGAGTCCGTTACGCGAGAGGAAGGTGTTAGCACCCCTCGCTCCCATCGTACACGATGGTAACCACGCTTGTGTCTAAAACTATGGGTGTGTAAGAAAATTGCGCTAACCTGGACTAAAATGCATGCAAAATGTAGGGAAAAGAAAGAGTTATACTCGCACGGTCCCAACCTCGCTGCCTACGTATCCTTTTTGAGGAATCAGAGGTACCGTAGCTCGGCTAACTAGTTTCTGTTTGTTTTGTGTTTTTTAGGTGAAAGAGTTACATTCGCACTCTGCTGCTCGACCTTTGGAGACTTATGCTGGGAATGGAGCGGAAGTAATAAGATCTTAAGAAAAGAAAATCACAGAGTGTGGTTTGTGTTTTAAATAATGCATGAGGAAAACCTAAGCTAAGGGGGAAAGCTTGCTACCTATGATGTCATACAAAGGGTACAAGTCTAAACTAAGCTAGCAACCTATGGGGGAAAACAAAAACAACACACAAGAATATCACACAAACGAGCTCCGCTCGTAAAGCAAACAAAACCACCGGCGCAGGCCGAGTAGTAGAAAAGTGGTCCCGCCATAGCCAAAGGGAGCGGATCACCCGAGTCAACCAAGCATTAGACCTCTCGCAAAGCGATCGGGCCATAGACAAGAAGAGCGAGTCCCTCTTAGCAACCAATCCGTCACATATCTAAAAGGAAAACGGTGCGTGCGTATACCGAACATCAACGTCGGTCAACGTGAGCTATAGGAAATGTGGGGGTTCGACGGCATGAACCATTTACCTGACATACTCGATAACAGGATCTTGTGCAGGTTCAGAAGTAAGCAACGCGTAGAGTGCGCTTACTGAACGGACACGATGAGACTAGGCGGGGGTTGATTGCTAACCCTTTCCGCGTGCCTTCCATGAGGATTTAACGTAGTGCCTTTAAAGGTCTTATTACACCGTGACTCCCTGCCGCAAAGCACAAATATAAGCACACCAACAAAAACAGAGCCTCTTTCGAGGGCTTGGCCTGATGAATGCCTAAGTCCTACTTCTCATGTTATAGGATGATGCGGAAAGCAGTAAAATGCGAAAAGAGCTAAAATGAAACGAGATCAATACCGAACGGATTATGATTCGTAAACTACAGAAAAGTAAGAAAGAAAACCAGAGATCCCGCAAGCGAGCTAACAAAGGCAATAGCAAATAGTCAGCACACCGATTAGCCACATAAGCAAATGAGGGTCGACGTCGTGAAAATAAATCACGTGTCGATGTGTGCATCAATCATAATCACAATACACCTGCAAGTGGAGCAAGCAATCCGAACAAACAAGTATAAAGTAAGAGAGAAGTGGCTCTAAGATGAGAGCAAGAAACGAGGAAACGAGATTGTGTCCCGCAAATAAAGCAGAACACAAATGATGTAAGCATCGCTCGGTGACTTTCCAAATGCCTTGCAAAGTAGCACACAAGTTAGAGATGACAAACACCGCAATCGGAATTGCGTCATTGCATTATAAGCTAAGAGAAAATGAACGATTACACAAATACGAAATGGACAACAAATGCCAAAGGGAAAACAAACATGAATAAACTAAAATCAATCAATACCAATCATCTCATGAGATAGCACGTTTCACAAGCTTTCCAAACGATATAGAGAACGTGCGAATCGGGGTTACGAGTGAAAAGATATGAAAGATTGAAGTTAGGAAGTGAAACAAGCAAAAAAAATACAAATCTGCGTCGACCTGAGCCTGAACTACGTCGACCTAAATTAGGAAGAACCTGGCACACAGACTGCTGCGTTGACCTACCCAAAGCCTGCGTCGACCTAATCTGGGCAGAAACGCAAAAGAAAAGTTCTACGTCGACCAAGCCTCAGCCTACGTCGACCTAAACAGGACAGCAGCCAAAAACCAAATTGTCTCGCAAGCAAACAATACGCCATTTTTCATGAATGTTCAACATACAAACAAATATCAAACATGCAATGCTATGAGTCAAGAGCAAACACATTATTCAACAAATTGATTGGTCTTTAAAAGAAAAATTAAACATTTTATCGAACAATTAGCATGCAAGCATTGAATCGTAAGCATTGTGATTATATCATCAAGAGCAATTGTTATCAAACCTCAAATGGCATCAATTAAGCATAGGCATCATGAATTATCATTCCACAATCAATTATCACATGCTAGTTCACAAATTTATGAGCAAATGCTTCATATGAACAAAATATCAAACACCTAGCATGCGTTTTCTTGTGTCTCAAGCAAAGTGCACGTGTTATGAAGAACAAACAACTCAAGACCTCAAATATCATCAATTAAACATAATCAGCAAGAATTATTCACCGATAATCGATTATCACATGCCAACACTCAAAATCAAAAGCAAATGCTTCACATAAACCAATTATCAAACACATAACATGCAATTTCTTGGATCGTAAGCAATACACATGCATCATTAACAACAATTCACCGGTAAATCTCGAATTCAATTAAATAATCAAGATCAACATGAATCATTCAATCAACAAGCAATTATCATTATCAATTATCATAAAATCATCATCCAAAATCAAAAATCATCATGATCAATTTCGAATTAAGCAACAAAATCAATGATCTAGTAAAGTTTATAGTGGATTTACCATATCAAATAAAGTAATGATATCGGATGAACACGAACGCGAACATGACACGAACACGAACGAAATATGAGAGAGGAGAGGAGAGAGGGTGAGAGAGGCGCGCAAGCCTTAGAAGAGAGAGAGGAGCAAATTGATGATCAATATGGAAAGAAAATCTTCATTCTTGCTTTGGTCTTGATTTGTTCTTGAGATTTGATGAAAATTGTTGGAGATTTTTGTGAGTTTTTGTAGTTTTGATCCAAGAGAATTGAGAGAGATTTGAGAGAAAGTGTTTTCATAATTTTGGGAGATTTGATATTATGAGAGAAAAAGAGGGAAAATGACTTATATAGTATGAGTGGTGAAATGTCCAAAACGCCCTTAATTATCTCTTTTTGGCTCGTTTTCAAGGAAGTGCGAATCGATACGAAGTTTGAAAGCGGGACCAACGTCACCTCGAAGATGACTAAATTTGTGGATCATATCCGCGAGAATCGTCTCAATCCGATAAGCGATGAAGAAATTACGCGCGTTTGAATGACGAGAAACGCCGATTCATCTGGCACAACTGTGCAGAATTTTGTGAGTATCGCTCAAAGAACTCGATAAAACTCCATCCTCGGCTCCAAATATGAACAAGCATGTGTGACGAAGAATCGAAGATAACAAAATTTCCGAGAGGATGCCGCCAGAATGGACCTCATACGATAGAAATCGAAGAAGTTATGAATTTTCAAACTTGTCGCTACACACCCGAAAATACACTTTTCACCGAAAGATCACGACATTCTTCAAAATGCTAGGCATTTTCGGTGCATAACTAGTCGATGTCCCAAACATATGAAATCTTGATAATGATGGCACGGAGCTCCAGTTAAAATCTCGAGCGAATCTGACAAGCGGATCATGAGATATGAATTTTCTAAGGCCCGAAAACCTACATTCAGCACCATTTTCCACTGTGAAAGCTCAGGTAATTTGCTAATTCGACCACCTTCCTCATGGAATTGGTTTCTGAGCCAAACACGAAAGTTGTAGGCAACGTTAAAATAGTCCCGGCCTAGCGGGAACCAAGCTTATAGCACCTTCCAGCTAAGACTTATGAATTTCTTCGCATTCTCACCGTATAAACCAATCTTCACGTCACATTCCCTTAAAACCATGAAAACTCTTTATTACTTTTCTTCCCTTTTCGAATGACGAAATAAACGTCTTTGATAACTTAAAGCTCAAATAGAGAGGGAAGATTTTGGGGTGCAACATTATGAATAGCAAGGGGCTAGGCCCAGATATATGTTGGATCTGTTTAGTTAAGTGTGTGTGTATTGTGTTATGGTGGACTCTATGGTCAGATCCGTTTGTCCAGATCCAATGGTCCACAAAATCATGATTTGTGGACGTAGATCTAGAATCTTCTAATCGAATGGTCCGCATGTGAAGTTAGTTGAGGGGCACGGTAAGGATAACGCATTGGATCATGGACCAAGTGCCAACCATGTGGCCATCGGAAGGCCACATGGCAATCATCGAACGACTGATAGGAGAGTTAACCTAGATCTCACAAAAAAACCTTTTATTTCCTCTATTCACTCTCTCTCTTTCTTTGGTATCTCTCTCCCTTCTTTCTTTTTCTCCAAAATACAAACCCAGAAACAACAACATCCAACCCTCCGGCCGCCGTGAATCTCCATATTCCGACCGGGTCCCCACTGTAACCACCGCCCTTCTTGAACATCAAACCCAGGTTCTGATGAAGATTTGCACAATCTTCATCTTTTTTCAAACCGCAATAAACCCTATCCTGAAGAACCCTAACCCTAAAGGATGAACCCTAACCCTTAAAGATGAACCCTAAGCCTAAATTTCCAGAAAAAAACGTAAACACACAATCATGCAAACATCAACAAAAACCCTAAGCTAAGTTTCTGATTTAGTTACCTTTTGCCTTGAATTTCTGGATCATGTAAGCTCCAATCCCTGTGTTAATCTCCCTCTCTTTCTTTGTTTGCAGGTAAGGCGGCCTAGCTCAAGGGTTAGGGTTCTAATGATGAACCCTAATTCCTTATGGATGGCGAGCTTTAGTGAAAGGTGTGGATTCGCAGCAACAAGGGTTTTCCTCTCAAAATTTTCCCGTCCCCTTCTCTTCTGATTAGGTTTAGCTTTATAGTTCTTAGGGTTAGTTTAATTTAGGAAAATTTAGATTAGGTTATCTATTGATTTAGTTTTTAAGGTTTAGATTTGATTTGATTCGTTGCAACTTTGATTCAGATTTGGTTGTAAGTTAATGTATTTGGACGCTTGTGTGTTAATGATTCACGATTTGAATAAGAGATCTGTTTTGTGTACATTTTGTTTTGATTTTATGCATTTGGGCTTGATTAGAAATTAGGGTTTGGTTGTTGATGGAGGCGCCGTGAGATGTAGAAAATGATGAATAGTGGGTTCAATAACCCTAGTTAACCGAGTCAACTATCCCCAAATAATAATAAATAATAATAAAAACAACAAAGTCAATAATAATTAACAATTTTATCACATTTACTATATTTTATATTACTAAACTTAATTATTAATAAAAACTTATTTTAAAACAATTAGTACAAAACAAAAAAGATTTTTATTAATATACAATTTTTATTAATCCGAATAAAAATAAATATCAAAACAAAATATATTAGTGAAAAAATAAAATAAAATTCTGAAAATACATATATAATTTAAACACAAATACTAATTTTTTATTTCAAAAAATAAATGTGTATATCCATAATTATTTTCAATATATATATATTTATTTAATGAAAACTAGTAGAAAGAGATAATGCTAATGGGTCTAAAATCTAAACTGGGCCAAAATGAGTGCTAACCACACCCCTTCCTTTTTTATAGGTTATAAGAGAATGGGCTTAACAATCAAGATGTTAAGCCTAACAACATCCTTTAATATTTATACCCCTCCTATACAAACAAGTATTATGTAGAAGAAGAATATAGGGTAAATTTTGGGGTATGACACACATCTTTATTTGCTGTTACAAATCAGCAGAAAAATCTGCAACACAAGTCTTCAATCTTTTGTTTCCTAAATAATCTCCTTATTTAGGAAGTGTTCATTCACCTTGATTTTTTATTGAAACTTTTAATCCTTAAAATATGCGCCACATAGGATTGCATAATATTCTCCTGAATATTATTCATCTGTTAAACTGATTCTCAACTAATCCAACTCAGCAGGCGCAATGTCATTAGTTTCTGCATATGACATCTCATAAGACATGTTGTCACATAACATGTCTCAACATTCCATAGGACAACTTCTTGTTGTACCCTGTTATGCACAAATCGGAGCAAACAATATTCTTCACTTCATTTCTCTGCTTCTGAAAGTAAGACTAACAGTCTTCTGTTATGCAGATCCTGGGCCTTGGGCCTAAAGAACATAAATTAGGGTTAAACAAGTTAACCTAATTTTCACAAATCAAGGTGCTAAAAATCATCCCATGGCTCGGTCTGTTACTGATATACAATCAGCACAATAGTTAGTTTCCTAAAATACAACCTGAGATTAATAAAGAAACATAACAGAAAACATAACAGCCCATGCTGTCAGATACTAATGTCACAACATTCAGCTTGACATCCAATAAAATATGTATTAGCTAACCATACAAATCTTGTAGTACACTACACATGCATGTCATTACATCAGTCAAGACATCTAAACACAGAAGTATATTTTACCACAAAATGCAGCCAATCAAGAACATCTACAAATCCTATTTTTTCTTCTATTCAAACACAACATCCCTGCTAATTACTACCTTCTTTGACACGGAATCATATACTTTGTATCCTTTTGATTCATCCCTAATTCCCAACAGAATGCCACTTATACTTTTTCTTTCCAACGTCGTTCTGTTTGCATCTTGTACATGTATGTGGCACACACACCCAAAGACCCTAAGGTGTTCAACTGATGGCTTTTCTCCAATCCAAACTTCTTCTAGGGTTGTATCTTTTAAGGCTACAGTGGGGCATCGATTTCAACTAATAAATATATTAAACGTAATTACAAGTGCCAGTTATTAGTGGACACAAATAAACACTTTTTCAGAGATATCAGTGCTACATAATCGAATATTGAAATAGATGAAACACAAAGACATTTTACATAAACATTGCTGCTAATTTTTATTTTAATGCAAAAGAGTGGCCTTATCTTGAGCTACATCAACTTGTTTTGTAGGAGCATGTTTGGTACAACGCTGTCTTAGAAGTAGTATGGCTGCTTTGTGGCAGTGGACATGAGCACCCCGACTTATTAGTATCCCAAACATGGCTCCTAAACCATATACAGCACCTAGTTTCTGGGGTCCCATTATGTTTGTTGCAGATTAAGCAGATTTTAATCAATCACCTAAATTATAAATCTTATAGTAAAGAAAATTGGTTTGAGTATGTTATATATATAATGATGAAAGGAGGGGGAGATACTAGTGTTTTTTTACGTGATGGCCATTCCTTTCATTTTGGGGTGAGTTGGTCAAACTTCTAGATTCCCATGTCACCACTTTTACAAGGGTCAATAACCAATGGTTGTTAAAAAAAGTCAAAAATCAATGGTTGTTAAAAAAAGTCAAAAATCAATGGTTGTTAAAGAAAAGCCCAATGATCAATGGTTGTTAAATTAATGGTCAATGATAAAAGAATGAATACTTGTAGTTATTAAATAATGTATTGGTTTTTTGTTTTTTCTTTTAAATCTATGACACGAATTGGAATTGGGTTTGCATCGTTACATTATAAAGTCCATACAATTAGATAGTCCAATTTAGATCTATTTTCACGAGGATTCTAGAAGTCATCCCCTAAGTTATATATATATATATATATATATATATATATATATATATATATATATATATATATATATATATATATATATATATATATATATATATATATATAATATGATCAAATGACACCAAGGTGTCAAAGTTTAATTTGACACCAAATTTCAACCGTTAAAATAATTGATTAAAGAGTGATACTAAATAAAATAAAATAATTTAGTATTACCGTTTGATCAATTATTTTAACAGTTGAGATTTGAAGTCAAATTAAACTTTGACAACATTTGATCCTATTTCATATATATATATATATATATATATATATATATATATATATATATATATATATATATATATATATATATATATATATATATATATATATATATATATATATATATATATATATTATACCTCCCGTATTTGTATTGACAAAAATATCTTTGATATTATTTACTTAAAACATAGTTACACTTGTTAAAAAAAAATTCACTTTTTCAAATCAGTAAAATTTAAAATTTTCAATATACTTTAGATATTTTTGATACCCTCTTAGAATTTTTCGGTACACGAAATTGATTTTTTATCGGAAATTATTTGTATTTTACAAATTTCCAATAGTGAATTACCGAAAATTTTAAAATTTCTGGTGCCATAAGAGAAAACCAGAGTAATTTATCGGAATATTTAAAATTTCCGGTTTGTCACAAATTCTACCAGAAAATTTGAAATTGCTTGAAATTTTCAGTATGTCTGCAGATAATGTTCTTTTCTCGTGTGGTCTAGAGCCTGCAGCTTCTTCGACAAATTCTTGTACAGATTTTACGGAGTTCTTCACCTCATAAATGTATGTTTTCTATTCAACTAATGCAGTTTTGAATTGTTTTCCCGTATTTAAGAAAGTGATAGTTTAATATTTATGTGTTGTATTTGACAGATGTTTAAATCTCGATTTGAAATTTTACCATGGGCACATGCTACTGGTAAACAATATGACATTATTGTTGTCACTATTCGTTCAAATGCTGCTAATGAAATACCAGGGAGGAAGAATAAATTGATTATAGATTGTGAGAGAGAAGGAAATTACAAAAGAATGAATAAATCCTGCGAAAGCACTAATTCCTTAGAAGGCCTTTATAGTATGAATGTTAAATGTCTGTTTAGGCTGAGATCTGTTCCAAGTGGTATCGGTTGGAAGGTGATGGTTAGATACGCGATGCACAATCATAAACTATCCAATGATTTGGAAGGCAATGACATATTGGTCCGTCTAAAAGATCATGATAGAAAGTCTGTGAATGAAATGACGGAATACAATATGGCTGCAAGGTACATAGTTGCTGCTTTGAAAGACAAAAGTATAGAAAATCTCATGAGTGTTACTCAGGTGCATACATCTAGAGCTACATACAGAACAAGCAAGAGAGGTGCATTGACAGAAATGCAGATGTTGTTGAGCCTTATTCATCAAGAGAAATACATGTGTTGGACTAGAAATATGGACAACTCATATGTTGTAGCTGATATCTTTTGGACACATCCTAATTCTGTGAAATTGCTGAATATGTTTCATTTGGTGTTGATTTTTGATTGCACATACAAGACAAACATGTAATAATTTTTAAATGCATATCCTGATATTTGTTGTAGATGTTGTTTTGAGTTTAAATATGTGCATTTTCATCAAGAAGGTACCAGATACAACTACTTGAGATTGTTGGTGTTAGGTCAACGAAATTGACATTTTCAGTTGCCTTTGGGTGTTTGGAGCATGAAAGGGAGGAGTATTTATCATGGACATTTGAGAAGCTCAAAGAGTTGTTCTCTTCGGAAAAATTGCTACCAAAGGTTGTGGTGGCAGATAGAGAACTTGCATTGATGAATGCCATGGAATCTGTGTTCCCAAATGCAACACACTTGTGGTGTTCGTTCCATATTTCAAATAATGTGAGCATGAAATATAGAGAGTATGTCAAATAAGAAAGACAAGAACATATCATGGATCTATGGAACAAATTCATGTATTCAAACACAAAAGTTGAGTTTGTCGAACACGTCAAGCACTTTGAGACTATTTGTGCTGATATTCCTATATTTGTTAAATATGTGAATGAAACATGATTGACACCTTATAAAGAAAGGTTTTTTGCTGCTTCGACTAACAAAGTCACTCATTTATGGAACACAACAACAAACAGGTACACGAAACATTGGAGTTTCATGTTATTATAGCTATAGCTAATCATAAGTTAACATTTATTTCTATTTATGTTTTTTAGGGTGGAGTCTGCTCATTGGAGACTAAAAAACATGTTGACTACAAGCCACCGAGAATTATGCCGAAGTTGGGATGTTGTGAACACCATGTTTAAGTTGCAGCTAGGTTCAATCAGAGTGTCGTTTCAAAAAAGTATTATCAACATTGAGCATCAGTATAACTTTCATTTCTATTCCAGGTTGCACGGTTTTGTCTCAAGACATTGTATATAGCTCATTCAAAAGGAACTAGAAAGGGTGAAGTTTATTGGTTCTAGCTAAGAAATATGTGGTTGCTTCATTAGAACAACACATGGGTTACCGTGTGCCTATCAGCTTGCCAATTTCCAAATAGTAGGCAATCATGTTCCTTTAAACTTGATTTATGAATTTTGGACAAAATTGCACATTGTAGAGCATGAGATCACTCATGATGAGAGTAGTATAAAGTGGGTTTTAGAAATAGAGTGTGAAGAGTTAAAGACATATTTTAGCTCACTGGATATTGTAAGTCAGAGGGTGTTGAAGAAAAAGGTTCGGGAACTATACACCCATCCATAACTTCTATGTGTCCATCGCCGGTGAAGTACAAGCCAGAGAGGGGTGTTAAGAAGTGTAGAAAGAGTCAAGAGAGTTATGTGCATTGTGATTCTAGCCAGTAGGAGTATGTAAAAGGCTCACAAGGAAGTCAGACTACGAAGGGATCATGCACAAAACTAATAGCAAGTCAACCGTCAAGTACGCCGATTAGTAACCAACCATCCACCAAATCTTCAAGACATCTCTACTTGTCACAATTCCCTACTATCTTACATCCATATATCAATGACATTATTGATGTTGGTGACAATGGAAATTGGGGTTAAGAAGTCATCTTAGTTGGTTTTGTATCCTTGTGTGTATGACAGTTTTTATATGTATATATTTAGTCGGTTGCTATTTTACCAATTCAGTTATTTGAGAAAAATCAAGGAAAAAAAATTGAAAAAACATATTTCTAGTATAATACCGGAAATTTGGAAATTTCCGAGAAGTTATAGTGGAAATTTGGAGTTTTCCGGGAAATTTTAAATTTTCGATAAAAAACAATTTTTTTCGGTAAATCAGAGTAGTTTTTTGAAATTTCCAGTATTCACACGTAATTTTCAAAATTTCAAGTTTTTTAGTAAGGGTATTTACGACAGAACACCATAAAGGGGGGGGGGTCATTTATAAATTAGGGGGTAGCATGAAGAATCCTCTATTTCCACCCTTATGTGTTTTCCTCAATCACTGTGAAAAGTTTTAAATGTTCTTAGTGTTGAGAGATGCATCTCCGGACGCATTTTTTTACTCATATTTTAGTACCTCGTAAGTGAAACATTTCTATTTTACTAAAAAAAATTGTCCGAAAATACATCTTCGAATTCTGAAGATGCACATCCAAAATTTTATTTTGCTTTGAAATGATCATGCCCGAAATAACAAAGTTCTGCAAAGCAACATAAAGCAGATGACATACCTATAATTATAACATTTAGGGCTCAACAAAGCCTAAAAGTGTTGTCAATATGAATGCCTGTTATTTCCTAAGACACGTCGACAAGCAAATAAATAAACAAATAATATAATTCAAATCCATATTAATGGACATAACTTCATTTGACATAGAACCAAAACCAAAGATTTAAAAAAAAATTAATAAGTTCAGAAGTTTTTATTTTACAAAACACTAACATCAAGTATGTCATTGTTTGCTAATGCGACCATTAGTGAAATGATATTTTCAGATGTGCATCTCTGAAATTCGAAGATGCATTTCCGGATAACTTTTTGGAGTACAATAGGGGTGTACCACTTGCAATGTCTTTGTTGGTGTGATTTTAGGTGTGTGTGAAGATGCATCTCCGGACATAGAAAGAGCATTTTTTTTATTTTCAAGGGTGTTGGACACACCCATAAGGGTGGAAAGAGAAACCCCCCAATTTAAAGTTGGAGTTTGGTCTTCCCATCCTTGGTGGTGAAGAGCCACCCTTAAAAAATTCAAAAATTCCCTTCACTAATTTAGAAGTATAATTTCGGATGCACTTATTGCAGACCTAAACACTTTCTAAGTGAGACACACCCTCATTTAAAAAAAAATCCAAAAGTGTATCTCCGAACTCACTCTAGACAATGATTTTGTTTAAAAAAACACCATCTTGCATATATTTCACGACTCATTAACTTATTCGAAAGTGCATTTTTAGATTTTTCAAGCGGAAAATTTAATAAAATATCAACTTGCATGTTTTCTTTACTCATGATCATACCACTATTTCTTCTCCAAACCTTATTAAAACCACCTTCCGTACTCAATCAAGTTTTCTACTTCAAAACAACATTTTTCTATTTTTAACATCAAAAGAAGCAAGAGCAACTGAAATTTAAGATAATGTACATATATTTCCTTCCTCTTTACTTGCTTGAATTTGATTTTTAGTCAGAATAAATGAATGTTGCGCCTCGAACTATATTTCCGATTTTTGTTGCATGTCATACACAACTGTATTTTTTATTAGTTTAATGTTGCTTTTGGTCAAATTTTTTTATGATTGGCCTTAAATATGGTGCACCCTGATGTTGACCCCAAAACGATTTTATCTACGGATGTTAAATTGGTTGATGTCAAGGTAGAGGTTGGTAAATAATTTACAATTGATCACGTGTTTGTTGTTCATAAACATATGCTCTAATGGATTCACACAGAGGCTGCTAAATTAGAATTCGACGTTGTAATTAGGAGGTCAAATAATGGTTATGATAAAAGACAAGCATTTGTGACAATGAGATGAGAAAGAAGTGGCAATTACACAAAACCTGTACGAAAGTCGAAACAAAATGACAATAGTTCGAGTAGATGTGGGTGTCCTTTTAATTTATGTAGGATATCTTATGGCGAATAATACATGGACATTTAATGTGATTTGTGGTATATATAATCATGAGTTTTTTTGCAAGTTAGTTGGTCCTCCCATTGCATGACGTCTTAATCTTGAAGATAAGGCATTTTTTCCAACATGACATTGGACATGGTGCGTCCTTAATACATACTTGCAACTTTGAAACAAAAAAAAAAGCTTAAAATATCTCAAATATCAAGCAAGTATACAATGTTCATGCCAGAAACAACAAGGCTATAAGAGGGGATAAAACTGAAATGCAATAATTGTTGAAGCTTTTGGATGATACCATTATGTATCTAGGTACAAACTATGGGAAGATGGAGAAATCGTTCAAGATGTATTTTGGAGTCATATTGATTCCATAAAGTTGTTCAACACATTTCCCTATGTACTCATTATTGATTTAACATATAAGACTAACAAGTACATGCTTCAACATTTGAAATTTTTTGGTGTTATTTCTACGGAGATGAGTTTTTCAGTTAGGTTTGCATTACTGGAAACTGAAAAAGAAGACAATGTTAACTGGGCTTTAGAAATATGCAGATAATGTTGAAGGACGAAGAAAACATGCCAAAGGTCATTGTCGCCAATCGCGGTACCACACTGATGAATTCGATTAGAAAGGTGTTTTCTACATCATATGCATTAATTTGCAGGTATCACATGAAAAATGTGAGAAGTAGACTTAAGCCTGCGGCAAGGACCAAATGAGTAAAATATGAAGATGGGAAATTGGTCAAAGTTAGTGTGATATTGGAAAGCATTATGGATGCCTGTAATGTTATGATAAATTCTTCTACGGAAGTGCTATATGCCAAATATGTAAAAAATTTAGGAGGGTGAGTGAGAAATATATATGGATTTCTTGAAATATGTTGAATGTACACTTCTCGACTAGGTGAAGGGTAAGATTGTTTATGCTTGAACTGATTAGGTTAAACACTTTAGAAATATAGCAACTAACAGAGTTGAATCTTCTCATGATATGTGGAAGAATTGGTTAGGAAATATTAAGGGTGATTTATGTAGAGAATGGGACAATGTGAACCAAATGATAAATAATTTGCATAATGAGATACAAACATCATTTGGTTACAATATTATAGTGTCAGAACAAAGATTTAGAGACAACAATCTTTATTCACATTTGGTGGACGATGTAACTCGAGCGAAATTTAATTTTATTTATGAAGAAGCCAAAAGAACTTAGAAAGAAGGTTTATATAGCTAAATGTTTGGTTGTAGACTTAGGAAAACGTAAGATCTTTTTTGTGCTTGTTTAATTTCAAAGAAGATGAAAGTTGATAGACCCATATGAATTGATAAGGTTTACATATGAAATTCTGGAGTTTAAATCACATATGTCCTAAAGGATGTCGAAATAACATTTTCCAAACACACACAATGACAAGTTATAAAAGTGAAGTGTAGAAACAATAAAGAACACAAGTAATTGTTCACCCAGTTCGGTATCAACAATACCTACTCTAGGGGCTGCCAAGCCAAGGATAAGTCCATTATGATAGTATCAATTTGAAGATTAACTCCCCCATTTACAACTTCTCACTTAATCACTACCAGTGCTAACTTCTACCTAATACTCATCAAGGTATGAGGCCCACCTCAAATCCCCCTCGATACAATTACAAATAATAGAAGACACACTTCTAAAACACAGTCACTCAATGCTTACAAGCTAATGAGTGAACATAGAACCTACAACTCAATGAAAACACTAAAATCTTCTATCAATATGATATAGGAATGTTTCATAATAAACAACACTACACAAACCATAACACAAACTACAATGTAAGTTCACACAAAATAATAGGTTTGGTGCTTGCTATATATAACAATCTTCTGGATTGGATTGGGGTTTCAAATCGCTGCAAGGAACTCCAGAAAATCTTCCATAATCTTCTCCATGAAGATAAGGCTTCAAATATTAGTTTCCTAAATCTTCTCCAAATTTAGAAACCAATTAAATATGTTGATAACAGATAAAATCTCTTATCCTCAAATTCAACGCCACATAGGATTGCATAATATTCCTTGAATCTTCTGCACCTGTAAGGCATATATCCAAAAAGCCCAGCCCAAATGTCCTAGACACGATGTCGAATGATCCAGAATAGGATATCTTTGTTCGACATGTCTACTTAGTTAAAGATAGAACATCTTTTTCAACATCTTCACATTAATTACTTTTACCAAACATAATACCAACCAAAAACCATAGAATTAACGATCTCCCCCTTTGGATTATTTTGGATAACAACATATCGAGATAGTGTCTGAAAACAAATCAAACACCCAAACAATTCTCAGCCCTGTAGAGAATACACATTAGCAATTCCACACTTTGAGATGCAGCAGAAGAAAAAACATGCAACCGCATGTTAGAAGTCAAGTGGAATCTACACACACACACAAACACAAACACACACACACACACACACTTTTAAGCTGTCAAAATATTATGTCTGACATCTCAACATACATGCTAATCCAGCTTTCCTTCAATCTGTAAAGGATCTCCCTGTCAACAGCAACAATTGATCAGCAACACAGTAGAGAGAGTTTTTCTCCCCTTCAGTCAGTGGTCATACCATATTACTCCCCCTTTTAGCCACAATAGGACAAAGCAAAGGAAAGTGACCACAGAGATCCATTAGCATATTAGATAATGCTAAACAATTCTTGGGGAAGCAGTACTGAAATTCCTGGATCAAATGGGTACTCTTGATGGCAAGCAGTACTAATCTGGAAAGGTAGGATCACAAAATCCTTTGGGTTGTTCAACATACATCTCTTCACTCAAATATCCATTTAGGAAGGCACTCTTCACATCCATATGGAACAAATTGAACTTCAAGATACATGCCACCCCAAGTAGTAATCTGATAGATTTCAGACAGGCTACAAAAGCAAAGGTTTCATCAAAGTCCACCCCTTCAATCTGAGTGTATCCTTGAGCAACAAGTCTGACTTTATTTCTGGTAACAACCCCTTGTTCATCTAACTTGATTTTGCACACCCATTTTGTTCCAATGATATTAGTTCCTTCAGAGCCTGGTACTAAGTCCCAAACCTCATTCCTACTGAATTGTTTAAGTTCCTTTTGCATAACATTAATCTAGAACACATCAGTTAAAGCTTCCTTGACATTCTTTGGTTCAAATTTTGACACAAAGAAGGTGTTTGACACAACTTCTCTTGACCTGGTGGTTACCCCTTTACTCAGATCTCCTATGATTTGCT
This sequence comes from Vicia villosa, assembly GCF_029867415.1. Classification (NCBI taxonomy): domain Eukaryota; kingdom Viridiplantae; phylum Streptophyta; class Magnoliopsida; order Fabales; family Fabaceae; genus Vicia; species Vicia villosa. Next base: position 41,351,735 of record NC_081185.1, read on the forward strand.
TCTTAGGATGATCTTTTTGGATCCTGATAAAGGATCCTTTATCAACCTTCTCAGTGTCTGTGGATTCTACATTATCATTTGAGTCAGCAACAATACCTTTTAGAGGAGGGGACGTTTCATCATTCTCAGTAGGGGCATATTTTTCATAGTCATATATAGGGAAGAACTTGTGACAACATCTTCTTTTGGTGAGTCATCAACCACCACACTTTTTGACTCTATCATCACTTTTGTTCTTGTGTTGAATACTCTGTATGCTCTACTGTTGATAGAGTATCCCAGAAATAATCCCTCATCACTTTTAGGATCCATTTTCCTCCTATGATCCCCGTCAGCCAATATGTAGCATTTGCTTCCAAACACATGGAAGTATTTAAGTGTTGGCTTCTATCCTTTCCATAATTCATAGAGAGTTACTAATGTTCCTGATCTGATAGTCAATCTGTTAAGGATATAGCATGCATTGTTCATAGCTTCAGCCTATAAATAGTATGGGAGTTCTTAGCATGAAGTATGAACCTTGCACACTCTTGGATAGTCCTATTTTTGTGTTCCATAACCCCTATTTTGTTAAGGAGTGATAGGTGATGAAAACTCACGACTTATCCCTTCAGCAGAACAAAAATCTTCAAATTTGCTATTCTCAAATTTTTTTCCCATGGTCACTCCTGATTCTGACCATATTGCACCCTTTATCTCTTTGAAGTTTTTGACACAGTTCTTTTAAGACTTCAAAGACATCAAACTTTTCTCTGATGAAGCTCACCCAGGTGAATCTAGAGAAATCGTCCACAACAACACATACATACTTCTTTCCTCCAATACTTTCAACCTGCATAGGTTCATCAAGGAAAGATTAGAAATCAACAATTTCAGAAGTTTCTAAATTAGGGTTTTCATAGGAGAAAGTCAACTGAACTTTGACCAGCCATAACTCCTACATGGAATATCCGAAATTTTCCATCCAAATCTCATTCTGAAGGAAATTTAATTCCCTACAATTTTGTCTCTCACAAGCCAAGTCTAAAAATGCTTCATTTGAGAGATATGGATCAAAACATTATAGGTCCTTTTCAAAAGTCCACAAAAAGTCATATTTTTCAAAAGAGCACACAAGGAGCGTGGAAAATTATCTTGACATGGGACCAAAAACATTGATTAAAGGACTCTTCAAGGTTCCTAATAAATCTTAGAACTCCTCCATACCTTAAAAATTGAGGGAGATATGCCTTGTCAAAGTTGGACAATTTCAAGAGAAAAATGTGAAACAAAAAGGCTTCAAAAATGATATTTTTGCAAATGGACCCAACCTTTTTTGGCCCAATCTTTATTTGATTTTATATGGATTTTTTATTCATTTAAAAGTGATATAATGCATATAAATCAAAGGGAAATCAAAGAATTAATTAAAGATATTATGTTGATCAATTTTAATCTTCAAATCACTCCATATTTGTTTCAAAATTCATGGGATACAAGATTGGCAAGAGAAGATACAATATTGGTCCAAATAGCAAGATTCACATAAAAAATATTCATCCAAAAAATCAAATTTCAATCAACCAAATCACCAAGAATTGATGAGTTTTTGTTGCCCTAGTTCAGTCACACATAAATAGAGAACTCATTCACATGCCCAAGGAGAGGATTGGCCGCAAGGAGACACTGTTCCAATGGCAAGAAAACCGTGAGAAAGAATAAAGTTGCAGTCAAGGTTTTAGCGCAATTCAAGCAATTCAGAGCATCCCAACACGTTCATTGAACTTCTCTGATTCATCCCAGATATTTGCAAGTCTTCCATACGCCCAGAAACACCAAATACGAGTTCGGTTTGTCCTCTTTAATTTTAACTTCGATTCCATACATTCATGTGTTTTCAATTGAATTTGCTCCCATATTCTTGTTTGTATTAATGATTCGATGCTTGCTGGTTGGTTGAATTGAAGTTTAAGGACGAAACGACTCGTTCCCCATTGTTAGGGTTCGAAGCTCCAATTTGGGGCTTCGAGATTTAGCTAAAACTAGATGAAACTAAGGGTACCGTTGAACTCAGGGATCGATTTCCAATCGGTTTATGCCCCGAGATTGAATTTATTGTTGGTGTTTTCACGTGTTGACGTTTGCCGGTCTATGGCAACGTTTTGGAGCTGTAGCCAAAAGTGTGGCTTTTTTCCAGAATTATTCCAACGAAGAAGATGGCCCAGGCGGCACACGAATTTTGATTTCAAATAATTTTGTTTTTTTAATATCATATTATGCGTTTGTTTCATTGACAGCAGATGCAGCTGGCCCAGATGGTAGTGTCACGTGTGGTTACGTATAGGAACAGGGGTTCGATCCTTGTTCCAGACAAATTTTTCTTCATTATTTTCCTTTCTATCTTTCTTTTGACATTTGCAGATCCAGTACTTTGCGCATACGCCAGCTCAAGATACACCTTCAATCCCAGGCACCAGATCACAAACTTCCATGATCTTACGCCCCTGGATGAAGGACCTTGCTGTGCGCCCTCAGTCACACCACACCAAATCAAAAGCTAAGAAATTTTTTTATTCTTTTTAGTTTTTATTTATTTGTTTATATTTATTTTTAAAACTATTCTAATACTCCTTTTTAATAAAATTGGTTTAAATTTTCTCTATCATAAAAAATATAAGAAATACAAATGTTCATTTTAATTACTAATAATAATTGTTATTTTGATTTAAATGATCAAATGTTTAAATTGGCTTAATTGTTTAAATATTTAATTAACTATAATTATGTTATTAATTGATTAAAATAAATATTAGGGTTAGATTTTTAATCGAAAATTGATTTTCACCGATTTAATTAATTAGGTTGACAAACCAATAATTAATTAAATTAATTTTATTTATTCTATTAAAACACATTAATTCGTACCCTAATTAGGGTTTACGAAGAGCGTGCCTACACTGAAAATGTTTTCCTTGTGCAATTTTTTCAGGGTTAGCACCAGGTTTCCTCCGACTACGAGCCATACCAGATCAAAAGCTAAGTCCTATTCTATATTTATTTTAAATTTTATTTTGCCTCTTTTTATCAAATTAGGGTTAGCCTTAACTGTCAATGAATTGGTAATGCACTCACCCCTTCTGTTTATTTTTCTTTTTTCCAATTTTCAGGGTTAACCAACCGGTCAAAGCTCGATTAGTCGGTAACCCTGAAACCTAATTTATTTTAATTTTTCCTTTTATTACTACTTGTGTCAACCCTTATTGCCTTACTGGGGTTTTATTATTGCCTTTTTTCCCCATCCCCATGGCTGATTATGTAACTGTTCCCTGGTTGTATTGTGTGGCCTTGAAGGCACTTAACATTGAATGTATTAAATTCGTGGTTAGTAATCCTAGGGAGTGGTAACCTCGAATTGAATTAGAATCATTAATTTTACAAGATAATTTATTTTGAATCTGATCACGTGATTGTTGCACCCACACACCTTTTATGGTACCCCTCTTGTTGCCTGTTGCCTGTTGCCTTGTGTTTTTCAGTGCAGAATAGCCAAGTCCCTCGAATACGAGGATACCTCAACAATGTTGCCCTCGGTTCATTCTAAGATCATAAGTCCCAATGAAGCTGCCTTCGATTCGCTAATATGATCTCGTCCCTCGAAGTTGCCTACGAAGTGCTGAGGTATCCTCCGGTTGCCTAAAAGTAAATGGCTATTCTGATCCTTCCCTTAGACTACCTGCCCCTCTATGGCAGGGACAGTCTTATGGCGAACGATAATTCGACGACCCTTCAACCTCCAAATAAAAGGACTTCCTTGCCCTCCTATGGTATGGATAGCCCTGAAAGGCTAAAAGAACATTTTTCATCTAACCAGGTAATTGCCCCTAATTGTTTTGCTCTGGTTTAAAATTCCTTTTCTACCCTTTTTTCTAAACACTCATAAGGCTACGCTCATTTACGAGCTAAAGTTCTTATTTCTTCTTCTTCTACATTTCTAAACTTTTGGTTTCAAAGAGCAAAGCAATTAAGAGCACATGGATAACCATGGATACAAAGGGTGCCTTACACCTTCCCTTTGTATAAATTACCCCCCGTACTCAGTTTCTTTTAAAAAAGCTTTTTCCTATTCTTTTAGCCTTTCTGTTAATTTGGATAAAATAAAAGTCGATGGCGACTCTTGCTATCCGCACATTTCAAATAAAGTCAGTTCACCGTATTACAGAACTGGCGACTCTGCTGGGGAGAATTTTCTTATAAAAGAGGGGTTACCTTAAAAGCTTAGGATTCACTTAAATGTTTTCTATTGTTTGCTTTGTTTGTTTTATTTTTCAGGGGCACTATGGGAATTAAATGAAGGACGAATCCTATTCCCGGATTCAAGAACACTTAAGATTAGGAGTGACATAGTCATGGCGACCTCTTTCACATATGTGGGAGATTGGTCAATATGAAGTTCACGCTTGAGTTAGGACTCCATAGCCATATGTGTCATACCCCAATTTTTGACCCTAAGATCCTATATCATTCATATCCCAATCACCAATCAAGAGCTTCACTTGGAAGTTTTGTTTATGGTGTTGCACTCACCTCATCAATAAGAGGGACCATCAAGCACCAATGATTGTTTATCTTGTGTGCATATTATACTAACCCAAATACCAAAAACATTGCTTTGTTTCTTTGTAGGCTTTTGTTTTGTAGGTACCAAGCCAAGACATGCAATAAACAAGGCATTTTTCAAATTTTTGACTGATGAAATCGATTTCCCTACTGGGTAAATCGATTTCCCTGCAGCAATCTTCAACAAAATCACATTCTGGACAGCATGAAATCGATTTCCCTCCTGGGTAAATCAATTTCCCTAGTGTATTTTGCGCCAAATTCTCTTCTGGAACAGAGTGAAATCGATTTCACTCCTGGGGAAATCGATTTCCTTAAGGCGAAATTCAAAAAAATATAAGGAAGGAAGCTTGACATCATTTTGGCACCTTTTTATTTGATCATTGTACCAACTTTCCACCTCATCAAAATAATTCTCTTCATTAAACCCACTTAAACCCCATTTTACCACTTTTTACCATTTAATTGCCACTTTAATCACCAATTAAACACAAGCTAATTACCAAATGCAAAAAGACCAAACTACCACTACTCTTGCTCTCATCCTATAAATAGAGCCCACTACTCTCTCATTTCTCAAGCTTGGAGAGCCAAAAAATTGCTTGCAAATTCATTTCTCACCCTTTCCAAAACCCTCACCCAAAGTTCATTTTCATAAGATTAGTGAGATTCACATTGAATCTTGCTAATTTTGAACTAAGCCTCCTACATTTCACTCTTTTCTTTGTTTGATCATCTCCAAATTTGAAGGATCTACACACCTTGTGCTTGCTCTTGAAGCTACTCCAAAATCTTTGTTCAAGAAGTGGTAATTTGCTAGATCCATGATGTAGATCTTTATTGCTTGTGTTCAATGCATCTTTGATGCTATATTGATGATATTTGTTGGTTTTGTGATGGAAATTTCGTGCTCAAGTTGATGTGTGATCATAAGGTGTTTGTATATTTGTTCAAATCAAGTTTCATGCCTTTAAATGCTGTTTTTGCTGAAATTTACATTGAGGAAATCGATTTCCTTAAGGCTGAAATCGATTTCCTGCTGAACGTAACTTGTTTTTTTTGAAAACTGCACTATGGAAATCGATTTCCCCCTGCATGAAATCGATTTTCAGCAGGCAGAATATGGTTTTTTGCCTTTTTTGTGTTTGTTTTGGCTTCCTTCTTCCTACACTTCATTAATATCATTGGATCTAGGGTGTTGATAGGTTTGAAATTACCTAATCCACCAAAATGGATGAATGATATTAATGATAGTGTGAGTTGATTATCTTTTGTGTTTTCATTCTTATTTTCATCTTATTTTTCTTTTGATCGATGAAAGTCTTAATATCTTGAGAATTCTATGGATTCTTGATGAAGACTAGATCAATTTGTTTCCATTCTTATCTTTTCATCTTATTTCCTTTTGATCGATGAAAGTCTTAATATCTTGAGAATTCTATGGATTCTTGATAAAGACTAGATCAATTTGTTTTCATTCTTATCTTTTTTCATCTTATTTTCTCTTGATCGATGAAAGTCTTGATATCTTGAGAATTGTATGGATTCTCGATAAAGGCTAGATCATTTCTTCTTCTCCTTCTTATTTCTTTTGATTGATGATCTTGATACATGGAGAGTTCTCCTACATTTGTCCCGACTCGATAAAAGATCAAATATGGAAGAGAATTGTATGCGGTTGATTTATGACTTATGGAAATTTATCGTGTAGTCGCTATGATTTTATCAAGCTTCTGATAAGTTTCCATTGACCTTAAATCCGAGTACATCATTCACTCACCATCGATCTTCATTACTAACTTTGATAACATACTTGACAAGTTTCAAGATGGTTATCTTTAACATCTAACAACTAACTTTAATTTCCGCCATTTATTATACCGCTCTTTATATTTCTCGCTTTATCGCTTTATTTTATCATTTCATCATATTTACATTCCGCCATTTTCTCTTTGTCCATTTGGACGTTTATAATTCCGCTATTTTCTCTTTGTCCACTTGGACATATGTTTATGCTTCAGCTATTTTCCTTTTGTCCACTTGGACCATACTTTACTTTTATGCTAAAACACTAATAAACAACCAAAATCTAAAAAACACATAAGGCTCTCTTTGGACTATTGGTTACTATCCCTAGCATTTTGGAGATTCGGACTTATGGACCTAGTGTCTCTGGACGCTTATTCTGTTATTACTCTGCTGTTATTCTGTCTGTCTGGCATTGGATTGTTGTCTGTTTGTATGTGCAGGTATTTCCTTGAAAGCCCTTGATGGTTAATTCCAAGGCATTAAGATAAGGATTTTACCCGAAAACAGCCGTTACTCTGCCCGATTTTCGTCAGAATCTTAATGTGCTTAATGAAAAGTGGTGCTAAGACAATAAGTTCATCTGGATCCCCCAAGTGTTAATGTGTTGGTATTGATAATTCCAAAGGATGGGAAATCTACCTTGACTCTTAATGTCAAGTGTTGGCTTCTTCTTCGGTTAGACCGTTTCTTTCCTTAGCTTTTATTTTACGCAATAGGATAGCCTCTTCATCTCCTCCCCTTCTTAAATTTTCAAAATCTTCTCCCTTTTTCGAAATATTCTTATGTTTGCAAACCTTTTCAAAACCTTTTCTCAAAAAATATCTTTCGCCCTTAGTGGCTTTTCTTCAAAAGTTTAGACACCGTTAATTGTCGAAACGAGTGGTTATACCCCACGATTTTGAAATTGATTGGTAGAGATGCATGCCACTCTGTGTGAGTATAGTCATTATGAGCATAATCATGCTGCTTGTAGGATTTGTTCAGTCAATCCTCGAGGATGTTACATTGTGAGAAGAGATTTACAAGAGATGATAGATCAAGGGCTCATTGAGATTCTGAGGGACAGAGATGAAGATGATGTCAATGTGATTGAACCATGCTTTGAAATCCCGGAATGTGTAGAGATTGGTTATTATGGCAAAGCTGCTGTGGAACCTCTTGTGATATGTTTGCCTGGATCTGTACCTTATAATTCTGATAAAGCTGTACCTTACAGATACAACGCCACCATGATGGAAGCTGGAAAAGAAGTCGAGATTAAGCCTCTGTCTTCTGTTGGGAATATAGCAGATGTTAGTAGAGTGACTAGAAGCGGGCGAGTTTTTACTCAGCCCCAAACAGTTGTGGATGTCCAGAGGAATCCAACTCAAGTGCCTGTGAACAATAATGATGCGACAAAAGTGAATGCTGAGTCATCTTCAGGAAAGGAGATGAATGAGATTTTGAAGCTTATCAGGATGAGTGATTATAAGATCGTGGATCAGTTGCACCGCACTCCGTACAAGATCTCTATAATGGAGCTGCTGACGAGTTCTCCTGCTCATAGGGATTCTTTGATGAAAATACTCGATCAAGCCTTTGTGGATCATGATGTGACGCTGGATCAGTTTAATGGGGTGGTGAGTAATATCACTGCATGTAACAATTTGAGCTTCAGTGATGAAGATTTGCCTGAGGAAGGAAGAAATCATAATTTGGCTTTGCACATCTCTGTCAGTTGCAAAGAGGACTCAATGTCCAATGTGTTGATCGATACTGGATCATCTCTGAATGTCATGCCAAAATCCACTCTTGCTAAGCTGTCTTATGGTGGCACACCAATGAGATTTAGCAATGTGATCGTCAAGGCTTTTGATGGATCGAAGAAATCAATGGTCGGAGAGGTTGATTTGCCTATTGGTATTGGACCATTTGTCTTCAAGATTACTTTTCAAGTGATGGACATTTTCCCTGCATACAGTTGCTTATTGGGACGCCCATGGATCCATGAGGCTGGGGCAGTTACGTCAACTCTTCACCAAAAGTTGAAATTTGTGAAAGATGGAAAGATGGTTGTTGTGAATGGAGAACAAGCTTTGCTGATTAGTCATCTCTCTTCGTTCCGTACCATAGAAGCTGATGAGGTAGTCATTGGAACTGCATTCCAAGCCCTGTCTGTTAATGATGAAATCAAAAAGGATGAAGCTTCCATTGCCTCCTTCAAAGACGCTCAGCTGGTGGTTCAGAATGGACATTCAGGAGTCTGGGGACAAATGGTGAGTCTACAAGAGAACAAGAATAGAGCTGGTCTGGGATTTTCTGCCTCAGACAAGTCTGTGATGAAGTCTGAATCTGCTTTTCGTCTCTATCAAGAAATGTTTCATAGTGCTGGGTTTCTACATCCGACTCTTCCAGAGGTGGACGCTATTGTTGAAGATGAATCAGAGCCAGAAGTGCCAAACTTTGTGACCCATGGAAAGATGATTAAGAACTGGATCACAATTGACATTCCTAAGTGTACTCATGTCTCAAAGTAATTTGCTTTTATGTTTTTCAAAATCCTTTCATTCTGCCCAAGATGAAAGTGAAGTTGTTGGGGCTGTTTTCTGTTTGTTTTAAACATTAAAATCATCAATAAAAGTCATTTTGTTTCTGCATATACATGCTTTTTATCTTTTTGCTTTTTTCTGGAAAGTGGTAACACAAAAAACCTTAAAAAATGTTTTCATTTTCCATAATCTGCACGATTACATGTTTGCATATATCTTTCCTTTTCCTGAAATAATAATCATTTGTGCAGATTAATCAATAAAACCGTTGAAAGTAATGACCCTTCGCCCTCTCCTAACTTCGAGTGTCCTGTGTATGAGGCGGAAGAAGAGAGTGATAAATGTATTCCTGATGAGATTTCCCGACTGCTTGAGCACGAGGAAGACACCATTCAGCCGTATAAAGAGCCATTAGAAGTCATCAACTTGGGTTCTGAAGGAGATAAAAAAGAAGTCAAGATTGGGGTACTGCTTGGTCAAGATGTTAAGAAGAGGATGGTAGAGCTTCTTAAAGAGTATGTTGACATTTTTGCGTGGTCCTACCAAGATATGCCTGGGTTGGACACAGATATTGTGGAGCACCGTTTGCCGTTGAAACCAGAATGTCCTCCTGTCAAGCAAAAGTTAAGAAGGAGTCATCCTGATATGGCAGAAAAGATTAAGAATGAGGTCTTGAAGCAGATTGACGCAGGTTTCCTTGTCACTTCTGTATATCCTCAGTGGATTGCCAATATTGTGCCTGTTCCGAAGAAAGACGGAAAAGTTCGCATGTGTGTGGATTATAGAGATTTGAACAAAGCCAGTCCGAAAGATGATTTTCCTCTACCTCACATTGATATGTTGGTAGATAGCACGGCCAAGTTTGAGGTTTTCTCCTTTATGGATGGTTTTTCAGGATACAACCAGATTAAGATGGCACCTGAAGACATGGAAAAGACAACCTTTATCACACCCTGGGGGACATTCTGTTACAAAGTGATGCCATTTGGGTTAAAGAATGCTGGTGCGACATATCAGAGGGCCATGACTACTCTTTTCCATGATATGATGCACAAAGAAATTGAGGTTTATGTGGATGATATGATTGCCAAGTCCCAGTCAGAGGAAGGGCACATGGAGGATCTTTTAAAGTTGTTTCAGCGTTTGAGAAAGTATCGTCTCCGCTTAAATCCAAACAAATGCACTTTTGGTGTCCGTTCTGGAAAATTATTGGGTTTCATTGTCAGTCAGAGAGGAATTGAAGTAGATCCTGATAAAGTCAAGGCAATTCAGGAAATGCCAGCACCTAAGACTGAGAAACAAGTGAGAGGTTTCCTCGGACGTTTGAATTATATCTCCAGGTTCATTTCCAATATGACTGCTACCTGTGAGCCAATCTTCAAGTTGTTAAAGAAAAATCAGGGATGTGTGTGGAATGAAGATTGTCAGAAAGCTTTTGACAACATCAAAGAATATCTGCTTGAACCTCCCATTTTGCTCCCTCCGGCTGAGGGAAGGCCTTTGATTATGTACCTCACAGTACTTGAAAATTCAATGGGATGTGTGTTGGGTCAGCATGACGAGTCTGGTCGAAAAGAGTATGCAATATACTACCTTAGCAAAAAGTTTACCGAGTGCGAAACAAGATACTCGCTGCTTGAGAAAACTTGCTGTGCTTTGGTGTGGGCTGCTCGCCGCCTGAGACAGTATATGTTGAACCACACCACCCTATTGATTTCCAAAATGGATCCAATTAAGTATGTATTTGAGAAACCTGCATTAAACGGAAGGATTGCTCGCTGGCAAATGTTATTATCAGAATATGATATTGAATATCGAGCTCAGAAAGCTGTGAAAGGAAGTGTGTTGGCAGAGTACCTCGCTCACCAACCAATTGACGATCATGAATCTATCAGAATGGACTTCCCAGATGAAGATATAATGTATTTGAGATCTCAAGATTGGGATGAACCATTGCCAGAAGAAGGGCCAGATCCTGAATCCAAGTGGGGTTTAATTTTTTATGGAGCTTCTAATGTTCATGGCCATGGAATTGGCGCCATTATCATCACTCCGCATGGATCACATGTACCTTTCACTGCAAGGATATGTTTTGACTGCACAAACAATATTGCTGAGTATGAAGCTTGCATCATGGGACTTGAAGAGGCCATTAATCTGAGAATTAAGATTCTTGATGTTTATGGAGATTCTGCGCTTGTGATTAATCAGATTAAAGGAGAATGGGAAACTCGTCATCCTGGTTTAATTCCTTATAAAGATTACGCCAGAAGACTATTGACATTCTTCAACAAAGTTGAATTCCACCACATCCCTCGAGATGAGAATCATATGGCTGATGCTTTAGCCACATTGTCTTCCATGTACAAAGTGAATTTCCATAATGAGGAACCTCAGATAACAATCAGGCGTCTTGATAGACCTGCTCATGTATTTGCAGTTGAGGAAGCAACAGATGAAAAGCCTTGGTATTTCGATATTAAGCACTTCCTTCAGACCCAAGAGTACCCACTTGGGGCATCAAATAAAGATAAGAAAACTTTGAGGAGATTGGCTGGAAGTTTTTTCATCAATGCTGATGTTTTGTATAAAAGGAATTATGACATGGTTTTGCTCAGATGCGTGGATAGACACGAAGCAGACATGTTGATGCATGAAATCCATGAAGGTTCTTTTGGTACCCATTCCAATGGACATTCGATGGCTAAAAAGATGCTTAGAGCAGGTTACTATTGGCTGACAATGGAATCCGATTGCTACAAATTTGTAAAGAAGTGTCACAAGTGTCAGGTGTATGCTGACAAGATTCATGTGCCTCCGACACTTCTCAATGTTATTTCTTCCCCATGGCCTTTCTCTATGTGGGGTATTGATATGATTGGCATGATTGAACCCAAGGCTTCGAACGGACATCGATTCATTCTGGTAGCAATCGATTACTTTACCAAGTGGGTAGAAGTTGCTTCATATGCTAATGTGACAAAGCAAGTTGTGGTTAGATTTATCAAGAAAAACATCATTTGCAGATATGGTGTACCGAGCAAGATCATCACTGATAATGGCTCGAACCTGAATAACAGCATGATGAGAGAACTGTGTGAAAGCTTCAAGATTGAACATCACAACTCTTCGCCTTATAGGCCAAAGATGAATGGAGCTGTTGAAGCAGCAAATAAGAATATTAAGAAGATTGTGCAAAAGATGGTTGTTACGTACAAGGACTGGCATGAGATGCTCCCATTTGCTTTTCATGGGTACCGTACATCTGTTCGTACTTCAACAGGGGCAACTCCCTTTTCTTTGGTTTATGGTATGGAAGCAGTGCTCCCTATTGAGGTTGAGATTCCATCATTGAGAGTTTTAATGGAAACCAAGTTATCTGAGGCTGAGTGGTGTCAAAGCAGGTTTGATCAATTGAATTTGATAGAAGAAAAGAGGATGACGGCTTTATGCCATGGTCAGTTGTACCAGAAAAGAATGAAGAAAGCGTTCGATAAGAAGGTTCGACCTCGTGTATTCAGAGAAGGCGACCTCGTGCTCAAAAGAATCTTGTCTTTTACCTCCGATTCAAGGGGCAAATGGACTCCTAATTTTGAAGGACCATATGTTGTTAAGAAAGCCTTCTCTGGCGGTGCATTAATTCTTACAACTATGGATGGAGAGGAGCTCCCCCGTCCCGTGAATGCTGATGTAGTCAAGAAATACTTTGCCTAAAAATAATAAAAGAACAGCTCGCTAAGTTGAAAACCCGAAAGGGCGGCTTAGGCAAAAAAGAGCGTCTCGGTGGATTGAAAACCCGAAAGGGCGGCCCAGGCAAAAATTAGAGACATAAACAGAATAAAATACCCGGTGGACTGAAAACCCGAAAGGGCGGTCCAGGCAAAAGTTAGGGATTCATGGCAAGTAACTACATCAGACAAGACTTGATCATCAGCAGTCATCTGTTTATCATGAAGAAGTTCAACACATTTCAACGGAAGCCTTTGCTCAGGAATTCCAAGTTGAGAGAGAGGATGGGGTCATTACATTTCAATGTACCTTTTCCACAAAATTTCCACTTTCCAAATTTTGTAATAATCCATGGGGTCTTGCCTTTTGCAGGCTACCATTCTATTAAAAAAGGTTTGAGCCTTTACCCTTTATTGGCAATCTCATTTCTTCCATATCTCTCAAAATGTCATTTATTGTTGATAGTAATTTTTGAAACAAAAAGAAAATTGATTTCAACAAAATCCTTTTGAAAATTATAAAAGAAGTTTTACTTTGATTCATGAGTACATTACAAGGAATGGATATGTTGATGTATTCATAATGCAAAAGAAGAAGAATTTGTTCCACTCAATGCACCTTTGGCCTGGTTCAAATATGGTGTAGAACTCAACTACTGTGTTCTCTTAGCTCTGATATTCCCTAATGTTGGGCAGCATTTATTCTAAAGCCATCAAAAGATTGTTATAGCAGTTTTTGCTCTGATGTTCAGCTTGAGACATGCTTGATTATGTTATCTTCGCACTCCATCGCTTGAGTTAATTCTTGTGCTAAGTTTTGGCAGCATATGCATCATTAACATACATCAAAAACAGTCATACATTTCACATTTGCTATCATGAAGTTTACTGTCAAACAGATTGCTCTTTCATTTAGAGTGTCTTAAGCAGAAAAAAACTCACTTTCCTTGAAAATCCCCACTGAATTTGTTTCTAGGTGGATAATATGTTTCAGTTTTTCTGTTCAGATGACTACGAACAGAAGACCAGTGAGTTTCTCCCTCACATGGTCCAGTCTTTTTGGCAGCTTCTTTCCATTTTGGTCATGGATTGAATTTTTGTCACTGGATGATGAATATTGAGACTAGGCATTTATGTATGCATCCTCAAATCATTGAAAAAGTATTATTGATTGCTCTTCACCATCATTGGTACAAAGGGGCAGCTCTTCATGCCTTCAGTGGAACGTTGGTATGTGTTATCGTCAGTGGTACGGCGGTACATCTCTTTCATCGTCAGTGGTACGTCGATGAATCATCTCCTTTTATATCATCAGTGGTACGGTGGTATACCTCTTCATGCCTTCAGTGGAACGTTGGTATGTGTTATCGTCAATGGTACGGCGGTACATCTCTTTCATCGTCAGTGGTACGTCGATGAATCATCTCCTTTTATATCATCAGTGGTACGGTGATATACCTCTTCATGCCTTCAGTGGAACGTTGGTATGTGTTATCGTCAGTGGTACGGCGGTACATCTCTTTCATCGTCAGTGGTACGTCGATGATTTATCCCTTTTATATCATCAGTGGTACGGTGGTATATCTCTTTCATGCCTTCAGTAGAACGTTGGTATGTGTTATCGTCAGTGGTACGGCGGTACATCTCTTTCATCGTCAGTGGTACGGCGGTACATCTCCTTTTATATCATCAGTGGTACGGTGGTATACCTCTTCATGCCTTCAGTGGAACGTTGGTATGTGTTATCGTCAGTGGTACGGCGGTACATCTCTTTCATCGTCAGTGGTACGTCGATGATTTATCCCTTTTATATCATCAGTGGTACGGTGGTATATCTCTTTCTTGCCTTCAGTGGAACGTTGGTATGTGTTTTCGTCAGTGGTACGACGGTACATCTCTTTCATCGTCAGTGGTACGTCGATGAATCATCTCTTATTATATCATGAGTGGTACGGTGATATACCTCTTCATGCCTTCAGTGGAACGTTGGTATGTGTTATCGTCAATGGTACGGCGGTACATCTCTTTCATCGTCAGTGGTACGTCGATGATTTATCCCTTTTATATCATCAGTGGTACGGTGGTATATCTCTTTCATGCCTTCAGTAGAACGTTGGTATGTGTTATCGTCAGTGGTACGGCGGTACATCTCTTTCATCGTCAGTGGTACATCGATGAATTATCTCTTTTCATATCATCAGTGGTACGATTGTGTGATTTCTGATAACGGAAGATTGGCATTCTGATTCAGGATGCATACTTTCTCATCCCCAGTGAAAGAGGATGTTCCCCTTTTCTCATCCCCAGTGAAAGAGGATTCTATAGCCTCTCTGACGCGAAGTGTTTTCCCTAGAGAAATTTCTTTCCCTACCAAAGTTTCATCTCTCCAACAAAGTCTTGCCTTCCCCAGCGGAGATTTGCCAGCAAGACATTTATTTTCCCCAGTGGAGTACCTTTTACTCCCCAGTGTTGTCATGCTTTATTATCATCATATGCATTCATTAAACATTGCATTGCATCTTAGGATCAAAAATTGTGTTTTATATATTTAAGTCTCTTCGATTTTGTCAAAACGAAGATTTCCAATCATCGTATCTCCAAATCGAAGAAACTTAAATAGGGGCATCTATCATACCCCAATTTTTGACCCTAAGATCCTATATCATTCATATCCCAATCACCAATCAAGAGCTTCACTTGGAAGTTTTGTTTATGGTGTTGCACTCACCTCATCAATAAGAGGGACCATCAAGCACCAATGATTGTTTATCTTGTGTGCATATTATACTAACCCAAATACCAAAAACATTGCTTTGTTTCTTTGTAGGCTTTTGTTTTGTAGGTACCAAGCCAAGACATGCAATAAACAAGGCATTTTTCAAATTTTTGACTGATGAAATCGATTTCCCTACTGGGTAAATCGATTTCCCTGCAGCAATCTTCAACAAAATCACATTCTGGACAGCATGAAATCGATTTCCCTCCTGGGTAAATCGATTTCCCTAGTGTATTTTGCGCCAAATTCTCTTCTGGAACAGAGTGAAATCGATTTCACTCCTGGGGAAATCGATTTCCTTAAGGCGAAATTCAAAATAATATAAGGAAGGAAGCTTGACATCATTTTGGCACATTTTTATTTGATCATTGTACCAATTTTCCACCTCATCAAAATAATTCTCTTCATTAAACCCACTTAAACCCCATTTTACCACTTTTTACCATTTAATTGCCACTTTAATCACCAATTAAACACAAGCTAATTACCAAATGCAAAAAGACCAAACTACCACTACTCTTGCTCTCATCCTATAAATAGAGCCCACTACTCTCTCATTTCTCAAGCTTGGAGAGCCAAAAAATTGCTTGCAAATTCATTTCTCACCCTTTCCAAAACCCTCACCCAAAGTTCATTTTCATAAGATTAGTGAGATTCACATTGAATCTTGCTAATTTTGAACTAAGCCTCCTACATTTCACTCTTTTCTTTGTTTGATCATCTCCAAATTTGAAGGATCTACACACCTTGTGCTTGCTCTTGAAGCTACTCCAAAATCTTTGTTCAAGAAGTGGTAATTTGCTAGATCCATGATGTAGATCTTTATTGCTTGTGTTCAATGCATCTTTGATGCTATATTGATGATATTTGTTGGTTTTGTGATGGAAATTTCGTGCTCAAGTTGATGTGTGATCATAAGGTGTTTGTATATTTGTTCAAATCAAGTTTCATGCCTTTAAATGCTGTTTTTGCTGAAATTT
The DNA here is from genome assembly GCF_029867415.1 of Vicia villosa. Lineage (NCBI taxonomy): Eukaryota > Viridiplantae > Streptophyta > Magnoliopsida > Fabales > Fabaceae > Vicia > Vicia villosa. Next base: position 41,368,152 of record NC_081185.1, read on the forward strand.
ACACTGAGGAAATCGATTTCCTTAAGGCTGAAATCGATTTCCTGTTGAACGTAACTTGTTTTTTTTGAAAACTGCACTATGAAAATCAATTTCCCCCTGCATGAAATCGATTTCCAGCAGGCAAAATATGGTTTTTTGCCTTTTTTGTGTTTGTTTTGGCTTCCTTCTTCCTACACTTCATTAATATCATTGGATCTAGGGTGTTGATAGGTTTGAAATTACCTAATCCACCAAAATGGATGAATGATATTAATGATAGTGTGAGTTGATTATCTTTTGTGTTTTCATTCTTATTTTCATCTTAATTTTCTTTTGATCGATGAAAGTCTTAATATCTTGAGAATTCTATGGATTCTTGATGAAGACTAGATCAATTTGTTTTCATTCTTATCTTTTCATCTTATTTCCTTTTGATCGATGAAAGTCTTAATATCTTGAGAATTCTATGGATTCTTGATAAAGACTAGATCAATTTGTTTTCATTCTTATCTTTTTTCATCTTATTTTCTCTTGATCGATGAAAGTCTTGATATCTTGAGAATTCTATGGATTCTTGATAAAGGCTAGATCATTTCTTCTTCTCCTTCTTATTTCTTTTGATTGATGATCTTGATACATGGAGAGTTCTCCTACATTTGTCCCGACTCGATAAAAGATCAAATATGGAAGAGAATTGTATGCGGTTGATTTATGACTTATGGAAATTTATCGTGTAGTTGCTATGATTTTATCAAACTTCTGATAAGTTTCCATTGACCTTAAATCCGAGTACATCATTCACTCACCATCGATCTTCATTACTAACTTTGATAACATACTTGACAAGTTTCAAGATGGTTATCTTTAACATCTAACAACTAACTTTAATTTCCGCCATTTATTATACCGCTCTTTATATTTCTCGCTTTATCGCTTTACTTTATCATTTCATCATATTTACATTCCGCCATTTTCTCTTTGTCCATTTGGACGTTTATAATTCCGCTATTTTCTCTTTGTCCACTTGTACATATGTTTATGCTTCCGCTATTTTCCTTTTGTCCACTTGGACCATACTTTACTTTTATGCTAAAACACTAATAAACAACCAAAATCTAAAAAACACATAAGGCTCTCTTTGGACTATTGGTTACTATCCCTAGCATTTTGGAGATTCGGACTTATGGACCTAGTGTCTCTGGACTCTTATTCTGTTATTACTCTGCTGTTATTCTGTCTGTCTGGCATTGTATTGTTGTCTGTTTGTATGTGCAGGTATTTCCTTGAAAGCCCTTGATGGTTAATTCCAAGGCATTGAGATAAGGATTTTACCCGAAAACAGCCGTTACTCTGCCCGATTTTCGTCAGAATCTTAATGTGCTTAATGAAAAGTGGTGCTAAGACAATAAGTTCATCTGGATCCCCCAAGTGTTAATGTGTTGGTATTGATAATTCCAAAGGATGGGAAATCTACCTTGACTCTTAATGTCAAGTGTTGGCTTCTTCTTCGGTTAGACCGTTTCTTTCCTTAGCTTTTATTTTACGCAATAGGATAGCCTCTTCATCTCCTCCCCTTCTTAAATTTTCAAAATCTTCTCCCTTTATCAAAATATTCTTATGTTTGCAAACCTTTTCAAAACCTTTTCTCAAAAAATATCTTTCGCCCTTAGTGGCTTTTCTTCAAAAGTTTAGACACCGTTAATTGTCGAAACGAGTGGTTATACCCCACGATTTTGAAATTGATTGATATAATGAGATCTTTTCCGCGTGAGAGAGCTAGTGGCATACTCGTCGATTTTATCCGAGTTGGAGCCCTTCTTTCATTTGCGATGCAAAGAACTCGTTTGTTCTCATGCTCAAGATCAATGGCTGAGTATTTCTCTCCGACGAAGATAAAGTGTTTATTCGTTTTTAAAAATGTTTTCCCTTTAAGCGGAACTACATTAGCTCTGACTTCTCCATTGCACTGAGGAGGTATGTAGGCCCAAGGCTTAACGCTTTGCCGAGCTTATTTTAAAAATAAAACAAACGCTTTTTAGCACACACACACACAGATTTTCAAAAAGGTTCCCGTGGAGTACCACGGATATGAGGGGTGCTTAAAACCTTCCCCTCATATAATCAACACCCGAACCTGAGTTCTCTTTCTTGTTTTAAAAACAAAACTTTGGGTTTTACGTTCTTTTCCCTTTTCCTTTGAAAAAATAAAGCGCGGTGGCGATTTCAAACGGAATATTGATTCGAGTCAATCCTATGGCTTCGATATCAGATTTTCCCCGCTACAATATGCACACCTTTCTCAAATGAGGGAGGTATATGTATGTGCCTGTGGGTGCGCCGGAGATCAAGGACCTTTAGTCACCTTTAACCCATCTTGGCCTTTAGGAACGTGGTGGGGGGACTACTCTTGACAAACGTTGAGAACTAGTCGTTACCCGATGCTACAATTCAGATAGGTTCTCTCTCAAAGTATCATTGCATGGTGCAAATGCATCATGTCCGAGGGTGCTTTAGAAGGGCCGACAATTCTGGATAACTCATAGAACCCGTTGCTGATTTCATCTTATCCATAGAAGTACCTTTGGGAAGGACACCTGATCATACTCCATGCAAGCCTTAAGCAAAAAATTGTGTGATTTGTGTGGATTTGTTTTTCTGTGATGCATCATGCATACATGCATTCATGACATGGCTAACCCATTTCAAGGAGAAAAAAGGTTTTTTAACCATAATTTGTTTTGTAGGTTATTTGAATATGGGAATCCTAGTCCGTAAGCCTTTCTTTCTCAACTTCAAGAAAGTACCTACTACATTAAAACTCTTATGTGATGATATTACTGGTTCTCTCGTCCTCACCGAGCCTCTCAATAAGCTGATAAATTTAGTGCGAATCAAAGTGGATGAAGCTCTCCTCAATTCTATGATGCAGTTTTATGATCCTCTTCTTCACTGTTTTACTTATAGAGATTTTCAATTGGTACCTACATTGGAATAATTTTCTCATATAATGGACATCCCTATACCTGATTAAATTCCTTACACTGGTGAGGAAGGAGGTCCTAAGTTGGAAGACATTGCTGCTGCCTTACACTTACCAAGGGCAGAAATTAACAAGGTTTGGATCAATAGAAGAGGCTATTCTGGAATACCTGTGGATTTCTTATACGAGAAGGCCAAGATCTTTGCTAAAGCTCTAAGCATGGATGCCTTGGAAAGTGTGCTAACTTTGTTGATATATGGATAAGTTTTATTTCATCGTTGCGACAAAGTTGTTGATAGGGCTGCTATTAAGATCTTCCTTAGCAAGAATCCTGTTCCTACTTTACTTGGTGATTTATTGCATTCCATCAATGCCAGAGTAACAAAGAGACAAGGTTGTGTCTTAGGATGCATCCCCCTCTTGCATAAGTGGTTTATTTCTCACATACCCCGGTCAGCAATAAAGAATGAAGAAGGTTTGACTTGGATTCAGAGAATTATGAAGCTTTCTTATGATGACATCATCTGGCATCAAAAAGAGTTCGAGGGTATCCAGTTATTTGATCGTTGCGGAGAATTCCCTAATGTGCCTCTTCTTGGTACCCGAGGGGGAATCACTTACAATCCTATCCTCGCTCAACATCAGTTTGGTTTTGCTTTGAAAGATAGGCCACGTTCCATATATCTTAGTGCAGAAAATTTTGACTACGATTCCGATACAACCGGAAAAAAGATCCATTTCATTAAAGCTTGGTACGAGGTCAAAAGGTAGGTATAAGAGATTTGGGATTAAGAAACTACACTCCTCCAGACCTCTATTTTAGATGGATCTACGATCGAGTTGTTGACTTTGGAATATCATATACATCTGACACACCTATATTTCAAAGGAGCACTCCTCCAGAGGTTCACGTGGAAGTGGAACCTTATATACCCGCTCCGGATGAAGACCTTGCTGCCACAGTTGCTCATTTAAGACAAGAAAAAGCTGATCTTTAAAAGCGTTTACAAGAGGTTGAGGCTAAAAAAGCAGTACTAGTGGCTAATACTAAAGAACGAGATAGTATATTTGACTATTTCTCCCGCAAGTGGAAGATTGAAGATTTTATTTCGCCGGACCAAATACAATCATGGGAACAAGAGATTGATAGACTTGTCCAGGAAAAGAATGAAATGATCAAAGCCCATAAAGAAGAGATCCGGGGGTTGAAGAGGAAACGTCGACTTGAAGATTGATTTCTTTTCTATTTTATTTTGTTTATTATTTTCAGTTTCTTTTTTTGATGTAACTATAAAACTTATAATATATTGGTTTCCAGTTGAATTATTAATTTATTCTTGCTTCTATTTTTGTTTTCTTTAAATGTGTTAAAAAGCCTTTAACTCCTTGAAAACATCGCATATGCATAAACATATCATTCATAAAACATTGCATCACAGGTCTTCATAAAACATGTGTCTCATCTTTCCACTGTTTATATCAGTGAGAAAATGGATCTCGAACAATCTGTCAAGAATCTCCAAGCTCAGAATGCCAAATTCCAAGCTTTGATCCTTAACTTAGCCCAGGGGCAAGAAGAATTGAAGACACTTCTGATCAAGAAAGAGAAGGATCAACATATGCAGCAAGATGGTCAAGACAAATGGAAATCCAAACCCAAGCGATCATTCGCTCTGTTGCACATGCCGCTGTCTCAAGTTCTGCAACAACTGCTCAATCAGAACTTGATAACCCTATTACCTCCGTATTCAATTCCTACAAATCCTGCTCCTGGGTACAAGTATCACGTGAGATGTGCCTATCATTCGAATATTCCCGGTCATGATACAGAGGATTGTGGACCGTTGAAGCATAAGATCCAAGATTTAATTGACGACAAGATCATTGACTTCAACTCACCTGAGAAGCCCTACGTGGCTAATGCTGTGTATAACCAGAAAGGTCGAGATAAACGCAACCAGCAGGTTGGGGGATTTCTAATCTCCACACCAACATCAAAACCACAACGTAAACATAACGCGCCTAAAAGACAATTCACAAAGATCAACATGACTTTGGCTGAAGCGTTGCAATAGATGCTGAAGAAAGGGCTAATTACTTTGAGGGATCCTCCTCGAAATCCTAACACTTTGTCTCATCAGTATAATCCCAATGCAAGATGTGCTTATCACTCCGACAGCATTGGACATGACACTAATGATTGTTGGCCATTGAAGAACAAGATCCAAGATATGATTAATGCTCGGGAAATCGAATTCGACTCTCCCAAGACTCCTATAGTGATCACCGATCCCGTGCCTAATCACGACAAGACTGATTAATGTCTAGAAGGATGAACTTTTTAATCAGTAGACTTACTTTCATGCGCAATTTCTATTCTGTTTGTTTAAACATTCAACTTATGATAGACATTATCTGTCTTAATAATCATCATTAGTGCATTGCATATGTTTGTCTTGAATAAATTATTTCACTATCACTCTTTTCAATTTGTGTCTTTATTATACTTATGTTTTGTGATAATCAACTCCTGCAAAGCTGTATGCCTTTTGAGGGAGGATGACGAAAAATGATACCGCAACCTCATACAGTATGCTTTTGAACGGACTATGTTGACGATGTACAGGCATTGTTTCAATTCCTAAACAGTGGAGATATAAGGATGTTAATCCCTTGCCAACCCCTTTGAGCCTAAGGCGTAGGAGTTTTCTTTCTTGAACAATTTAAAACCTTTGATCATAACCTAGGGCAGGGTAGTTACTCAGTTAACTCAGTCGTGCCAGTAAGCTTTTGCACAAATAATGATCGTTTCCCGTAATCATTAAGTCAGGCAGTCAACATCTATCAAAAGAAAAAAGCTATTAAGTCAAAACCTATGAAGGAGACTTATATAAAATCGAAACATCCCGCTGGCTGTAATCTCAAAATAAATAGTTCAGGCAAAAGTTAGGGATAACAAAGTCAAAAAAAAGAGGTCACTAAAAAATCCTCGACAAAAGGAAAAGAATTACACAAACAAAAAAAGGATGACTGACTGTCCAAATAAACTTCCATTACTTAAAACCGTCATCAAATGCCAAAGTTACGATTTCAAAAAGTTCTGAAATACAAAGTTAACTGAGCATAAGATCGAAGAACATCACGAAGAATGGGATGGGTATAAATAAAATTTTGAGCCTTTATCCTTTGTTTCTTAAACCGTGAACCATGCCACGTTACAACCCTTGAAAGTCCTAACTGAAGCATGGTTAGTTCGAAAGCATACTGTCACCAAAAGGTATCCTGACTCCTTATGGTTTACCAAAAATGCTGAGTTGATATTTCGTTTTACAAACATCACATTTTTACAAATATCACGCTATTACATCTCCTGTTTTAATGTTTTTCAAGAAAACTCAAGACAAACGTATGCATTGCATCTCATGAATTCATCATTAAACATATTCTGCTAAATAATTTCAAATGTCAGCAACAGAAAGAATCTGCACAGGGTATGACTAATGACTCAAAGTTATCCCGACCAACAAGATTACTCCAAGAAGCAATGTCTCCTACGTATACAAGGGGCATGGCACGTTTTTCCCAATCAATCTGGGGCAATCAAGTCAAGATTCCAAGAATATCTCAAATGCCAAAACAATCAGGGGCATGCATCCAAGTAGATCTGAAGCTACTTCCTAATCAACGTGGGACATTGTCATAGGCCCATGATTACTAAGGGCATGTCGCCCATAGTGCACATCTCACAAAGTCCTCGCAAGGCGAATCTTTCCAAAGTCCCTACTAGCAGGGGCAAATCTACACAAGTCCAGTTCGATATCTTGATCAATACTCAGTGGTGTGTCCTAATCAATATAAGTCCAGGAATAGCAAGAGCTATAAATCACTAGGGGCAATATTCAAAGCATTCATGCTTTCCCACAAAGCTGGTTACACAGGATCATATCCCCACAGAGTAATCATTAAGAAGATACCTTCAAATGCTCTCAACAAAGACTTAGTTCCTCAACGGAGTTTTACATCTTCGACACTGCCGATTCCCCGACTCTTTTCTCTTCTCCAAATAGGGTTATTCATACCTCTTATCCCCGGTTAGGGTACATCAAGATCAATCATTCAAATTGCTTTCATCCCCAAGCAAAAATCATAAATCTCCAGCTGAGCACCTTCAAGACAAGATGAGACAACAAAATCACAAGGATATAGAGATTTATTTTCTCAATCAAGACAACATAAATCATATTCACATATCATATTTCATAAACATATTCATACATCACATACATTACCTCATAATGAATTCATGCATAACACGCAAGTTTCTCATTTATTTTGAGAGACTCGTCACATAATACATGCATCATGACATCGCATAAAGACTGACTTTACCTTTTTCCGGATACAAGTACAAGCAGATGAACAAAATCTCCAATTTTCAAAGATCTAATTCAGTTACTACGAACGGTACTAACACGGTCAACTCTCAGTGATCTAATTCTATCATCACGAACGGTGTAGACACGATTATCTTCCAAGATCTAATTCAGTTACTACGAACGGTACTGACACGGTTAATTCTCTAAGATCTAATTCTATCATCACGAACGGTGTAGACACGATCATCTTCCAAGAGATCTAATTCCATCATCACGAACGGTATGGACACGATCAATTACCTCCTCAGTCTAATTCAGTTACTACGAACGGTGCTGACACGACAAGAGATCTATTTCTATCATCACGAACGGTGTAGACACGATCATCTTTCTAGGATCTAATTCAGTTGCTACGAACGGTACTGACACGATCAACCTTTAAGGATCTAATTCTATCATCACCAACGGTGTAGACACGATCATCTTTCCAAGATCTAATTCGGGTATTACGAACGGTACTGACACGATCAACTTTCAAGGATATAATTCCATCATCACGAACGGTGTGGACACGATCAACTATTTCCTAAGTCTAATTCAGTTACTACGAACGGTGCTGACACGACCAACTCCCAAAGATCTAATTCATCTACTACGAACAGTAATGACACGATCAACATTCAAATAACTACTTCTCAAACACTTCAGACATAGTCTATTGCATTCTCATTTGGGTGGCATCTCTAAGCCCATCCCTCGATGGTACAAATTTCTGGGTATTCTACTGTTCAATCCTCTTCCACCTTCAGATACCGACTGGCACACAAACCACTCTACATCTTCAGGTTTAAGAAAATTGAACAGGGGCAGCTGTCATACCCCAAAATTTGCCCATCGTATTTCTCTTAATTCAAACTCACATCAAATTACAAAGCTCAAAGACATCCTCCTAAACAAAGGCTCGAGAAACTAGGGTTTGTGTTGTTCTGAAGAAAATCAATGAAACAAAGGCTCCAAGACATCTCATATGGTTTATGATATTCCAAACTACCTCCATGACAAAATTTAGGTCTCAATTCAAAGAGTTGATCACTCAATTACTCAGAAAGTCAACAGTCGATTAATTTGACCTAAAAGTCAACTGTGGTCAAAGTATAGTCAAAATTCCTGATTTTTTTGTCAACATCCTTATTTTGAAGTTTCATTCACCATTTTATCAAGAATTGATCATGGTTCCTCAAGGAAAGATCAGAAATCAACAATTTCAAAAGTTTCTAAATTAGGGTTTTCATAGGAGAAAGTCAACTGAACTTTGACCAGCCATAACTCCTACATGGAACATAAGAAATTTTCCATCCAAAGCTCATTTTGAAGGAACTTGAATTCCCTACAATTTTATCTCTAACAAGCCAAGTCTAAAAATGATTCATTTGAGAGATATGGATCAAAATGTTAGACGCTGGCCTGAGGATCTAGAGGGGGGGTGAATAGATCTCACAGAGTTTTTTGGAATTATTTCGAACTAAAGCGAAAGCGGTTCTGAATCGACTTGCGTCTATTCCGGACCGTTATTGCAAGGGTCGTATATGTGAAAAAACCACAAGATAATTGAGATTAATGATGAAGTGATATGTTATCGTATCAATACGTTTCACAGCTGAAAATCAATTATCTTCTAAATTGACAAACTTTGGTTTGCAATGCAGTAATAGTGGAATAAGCAAAACGACAAACACTTGGTGATAATGTTCAAATTGATGATGATTCAAGATGTGGTGAATTGTGATGTTTATGCAGAACTTTAATTCACAATTTTAACACTTGAATCGTTAATCAATTTTGCAATTATGACCAAATATGAACAGAACGTATATGAAAAGATAAAAGCGACAAGAACACGATATTTGTTCAGGCAGTTCGTCGATCGTCCTCTCTACGACTACGTCTGCCCCCAATTCCAAATTGAAATTGGGAAATCTTCCATTAATGTTGAAAGTAGTATATACAAAGAAGAAAACAAAGCGATAAACAATAAACCGAATTTGTCGATCCTTTGAATCTTCTTCCCCCTTAATCTTGAATCAGATCAAGGTGATCCAAGAGCTTCACTTGATCCCTTTTCTGCAGTGTCTTGAATTGCCTTGAACCCTTGTTCTTCAATCTTCACACTCAGATGGATCCTCGATGAAACCTCTTGATAAAAACCCCCAAGAAACACCTATCTTGGAGGACAAAACCCTCGGATTTTATTCACCAAAAACCCCACAAATCTTCACCCACTAGGAATCTTCAATTCCGTTCCATGGATGTTATCGAACTCGATCACTAACCCTCAACGCAAAAATGATTATGTGTAATTGTGTTGGAGATGACAAAGAACGAAGATGAGAAGCCTTTGTGTATCTTTCAGTCGTTGGTGTTGTTTTCAATAATTGAACCTTGGACAATATATATGAGAGCTTTTCAGTTGATGCAGAGAAAACCAAAAATTTTGGCAGTTTTGATCAGATAGGTCGACCTTGAAGGATAGAAAAACACTTAGAAAGGGGGGGGGGTTTGAATAAGTGTAGCTTTAAAACTTGACAGATAAAAATAAATTGCACAGTTATTTTTATCCTGGTTCGTTGTTAACTAAACTACTCCAGTCCACCCCCGCAGAGATGATTTACCTCAACTGAGGATTTAATCCACTAATCGCATGGATTACAATGGTTCTCCACTTAGTCAGCAACTAAGTCTTCCAGAGTCTTCTGATCACACACTGATCACTCCAGGAACAACTGCTTAGATACCCTCTAAGACTTTCTAGAGTATTCTGATCCACACGATCACTCTAGTTACAACCTGCTTAGATAACCTCTAAGACTTCCTAGAGTATTCTGATCCACACGATCACTCTAGTTCCTTACAACTTAATGTAATCAATTCTAAGAGTATTACAATTGCTTCTTAAAAGCTATAATCACAAACTGTGATATTTCTCTTAACGTTTAAGCTTAATCTCACTAATATATTACAACAGCAATGTAGTGAGCTTTGATGAAGATGAAGATTCTGAGCTTTGAATAGAACAGAGTTTCAGCAAGTTAATATGAGTTGTTTTTGTTCAGAATCGTTAATCTTGCTTCTCATCAGAACTTCATATTTATAGGCGTTGGAGAAGATGACCGTTGAGTGCATTTAATGCTTTGCGTGTTCCGTACAGCATCGCATTTAATGTTATACGCTTTTGTCAACTACCTCGAGCCTTGTTCACGCTGTGTCTACTGACGTTGCCTTTAGTAGCTTTTAACGTTCCTTTTGTCAGTCAGCGTAGCTTGCCACTTGTACTTCCTTCTGATCTGATGTTTGTGAATACAACGTTTGAATATCATCAGAGTCAAACAGCTTGGTGCAAAGCATCTTCTGATCTTCTGACCTTGAAGTGCTTCTGAGCGTGATACCATCAGAACTTCAGTGCTTCTGATCTCATGTTCTTCTGATGCTTCCATAGACCCATGTTCTGATTCTGCTTCGACCATCTTCTGATGTCTTGCCAGACCATGTTCTGATGTTGCATGCTGAACCCTTTGAGACAAAGCTTCTGAGCGCTGAATTATGCATACTCTTTATATATTTCCTGAAAAGGAAATTGCATTGGATTAGAGTACCATATTATCTTAAGCAAAATTCATATTATTGTTATCATCAAAACTAAGATAATTTATCAGAACAAATCTTGTTCTAACAATCTCCCCCTTTTTGATGATGACAAAAACATATATAAATGATATGAATTTGCAATCAGAAAGAGCAGACGGCAAAAGACAAATTACACAGCTATAGCATAAGCATATGAATATGTCTCCCCCTGAGATTAACAATCTCCCCCTGAGATAAATAATCTCCCCCTGAAATAAATACTCGAAGAACTTTAATAAAAGACTTCCCTGATTATTTCGGTAGAGACGATCACATAAGCTTCTGTCTTTAGAGAATTCATAGCTTCTGACTTCTGCTTCCATTGGACAGTTTCAGAACTAGAATTTCTTTAGATCCCTAGAACACTCACAGCTTCTGATTCCTGCTTCCATCTAGGACAGCTTCAGAACTTGAATTTCTTTGATCTTCAGAACATTCACAGCTTCTGATTTCTGCTTCCATTTAGGACAGCTTCAGAACTTGAATTTCTTTGATCTTCAGAACATTCACAGCTTCTGATTTCTGCTTCCATTTAGGACAACTTCAGAACTTGAGTTTTCTGGATCTTTAGAACATTCACAGATTCTGATTTCTGCTTCCCTCGGATAGCTTCAGAGCTTTGAATTTCTACCAACATCACTTCATGCTAGATTTGTATCAGAACATTGTTGAATGTACCAGAGCATCATCAGAGCATCTCTACATCCTGAAATGTTACAGAACAAAAACTAAACGACAAAAGTCAGCATGAACGAGTCAGAACATAAAATGTATATTCGAACACATGATATGTATCAGAGCCATATAGGCTAAAATAATGTATCAGAGTAAATAGAATTTTGTCAGAGCAAATAGACAATTATGGATCAAATTCTATTATCAGTGCTTCTGATTCATTCTTCTTTCTTGCTTCTGATTTCTGAAGCTTGACAGCACTCAGCTTGCTTCAGTTTCCATGAGTTTATTCTTTTTACAGAATAACACTTCTTATGGTTTTGCTTCTTGTGTTTGCTTTGAAGATTCTCTTCACTTCTTTATACCTGCAACACACTTAAACCATATAGAACTTGCAGTTCTTGTTAGTAAAAGCAACTGATTAAATCAAATCATTTATCACATATTTCTCCCCCTTTTTGTCATATCATCAAAAAACAAAAAAGATTCAGAGACAAACAAAACGAAACACACGGAGGAAGAAGATGATTTCATTGAAGTTCAACCAGCAGGTACAGAAGTACATGAAGATAAGTAAGATCAGATGCACAAAAACAGATGCAACGAAAAAGAAACAACACAGACTCAATCTAAGATGGCCCTAGCCTTGACAAGATCTTGGCCAGCATCTCTTGAACCTCATTGTTGTGTCCATCTTGCCTCACCATGAAAGCTCTATACTCAGCATTGAGTGAGCTTTGCTCATCCTGTCTCTTCTGAATTTCTTCCAGAGTCCTTGCAAGACGAGAAGATTCATCAGAAGAAGCTTCACCGCTTTCAACCACAGGAATCGCAACTTGATCTGTAGCTTCCATGGATAGATCATTTGCAGGGATTTCCTCAACAGGATCTGATTCAGCAACATGATCTTCAGCATCTGCTTCCTGCATAGAAGCATCTCCATATTCTGCAGCAGGAATTTCCGAGTCTCCATTCTCAAGTGCCTGAAGAATGGCAGCTAGATTCCTGGGAGTAGAAGGACCTTCAACTTCTGGTGGGTCAACAACTTCTGGAATGACCAAGCTTGGGTCTTTCTCAGAAGGGTTTTCCCTCAGATAGTTAAAGAGAGTCTTAACGTCTCCAAGCAGAACAGGATAATCAGGAATAAAGATAACGATATCCCTGCATGGATTTGCTTCCATTTCAGCAGCCAGTCTTAATTGTTCCATCTCATCCAAGAAGGGCTTTTCTTCCAACAGATGTCTTCCTTTGAGACTAGCAAACCAGACGTCTTCATAATTCCTTAGGATTCCACGAGGTCGTGGGGCAGCAGCTACACAGGCTTCCTGAAGTTCTAAAAACAGAGCATCTGATTCTCTGCGAAAGATCCTCCAGTAGTTCCGCATAGCAACATCATTCAATCCAGAACTTTCAGCAATTCTGAGAGTATCAAAGATACTTCTTAGATTCCTCTTTATGTTTTCAAAAACTACACCAATAGGGTATACAGGGCGGAATTTTATTTGGGTTTTTGAAAAGGCAGGGTTGGAAGTGAAGTACGGATGAGGTTCTCTATCCAACCTATAAGAAGATTCTGCTTCAGTATCAGAATCTAACACTACCACTTCAGCTTCAGGACGAGGCTTGGGAGTGTAGTTGCAATCACGGAGCAGCTGCTCATGTGATGCAGAGGTTGGAAGAGGAGAATCACAAAGATTGTTTTGAGAGGTGGAGGGAGTATGTTCAAAGGTGGCATTGAGAGAAGGTTGAGATGGAAAGAGAGTTTGAAGGGGTGGTATATCCAGAACAGGATTTATGGTAGGTGGAGAGGAAGGAAAGGTTATAGGAGAAGATGGAGGTGTAAGAACATGGACAAAGACAGGTGATTCTGATGTGGCTTTTTCTGGTTCAGGTGTAGGGACAACCTTTATTGGTGCAACTTCTGAACGAATAGCAGGAACAGAATCAGGTTCAGAAATGCATATACCTTTGGAACCTCTCAGAAAAGCTTTGGCCACATCCTCAGTCTTCTTCTGCTTCTTACTCTTCGGCTCTTCAATAATCTTTGCTTTGCCGCTAGAGATTTCTTTCCTTCTGACATATGCCAGAACTTCTGGTTGATTCTCAGCCTCTTGAGAAAGATTTTCTTCATCAGACTCTTGAAGAATCATCTTCCTTTTTCTTGTTTTCTTCTTCTCAACAGCTTCTTTCCCTTTCTTCTCAAACTCATCAGAGACAGACTTAGCAACCTTTGCGATGACCTCTTTAGAAACATCTTGTTTCTTAGAGACAGCAGAAGGATAATCATGCTTTCTTTTAGTCCTTTCTTCCTTCTTCTTATTTATTTTCATTGGAGCACCCTTCTCTTGATTTTTTAGATATTTATTTTCTTCTTGTGATAACAGATACCTAGTTTTGACTACAGGTACCTCACAGTTGAAGAAGGTTTCAAACTCAGCAAGAACAGGTGCTCTTCTGATTCTTGTGTCAGTAAGAGGTTGAGGAGTCTTACTGATAGTTTTAATTACTTTCATCTTCTTCAAAGTGAATGCATTCAGACAAGCCCCAGATGTGACAGCAAGGTCTTTCACAATACCTTCAGATTCCAAGCTTTCAACAATCTTTGAATGCACCAAAAGATTTGAAATAATCCTTCCAAAAGGAATGATTGTTCCACCTTTTTCTCTGAAAGCGTTTCTGGAATCCTTTACTGCTTTCCACAAATGGTTGAAGATGATGTAGATCGCATCAACCTTCTTCCTAGTGGCAATGCAATAAAGAATATACCTTTGCTCATTACTGATGAAATCCGAGGCATGTGTTCCTTTCCTATGGTAGAAACACCCAAGAATGATCTTTGTCCAGATTTTGTAGATATCTCTCAAATCCTTGACGTGTTTTGTTTTCTTGACATTTGGATAGAGAGTGCATAGAACATCTTCCCAAACTGCCCTTTGATCAATCTCAAAAGCCCCTTCAGGGTTTTTCAGATCAAACATCACTCTTAGGATGTTTTCAGTAATAACAACAAACTTTCCATGGACGAAAGAAAGTATTGATTTTGGAGCAACCACAGCATGTGCCCATAATTCCTTGACAAGATCCGGATAAACTGGGCCAACGAACTCAGCGAACAACGAGGTCCATCCTTGAAAGATGATGTCTTCTTTAAGATGAAATCCATGTTCTTCAAGGTTGTCAAAATCAACAATAAGTTCACATATAACTTCTAATTTGTCCTTGGGAATAGAGCATGCAACAACAGGAGTAAGTTGCAAAATTTCTTCTTGGAGATGGTGAGGAACAGATGTACCAACATTTTGGGATGAGAAGGCAGCCATGGATGCAGAATGAACAAAAATGAACAGGAGAAGAGAACTGGGTTTTTGATTAGGGTTTTAGAAAACGGCTAAGAACTTTTCAAACGAGAGAATGCAAGGAGAAAGAGAGACAAGGGAGCGAAAAAAATGTATGATATGATTTGAAAAGAATATAAGGAGACGAATATAAAATAGAAAATGAAAAAGAATAAATAAACAAAATGAATAGTTTCAGAATCAAAAGAAATCATTTTCATTAAATGACGAGTGACGTGAGGAGAGAGATCGTGGTAAAAGAAATGATTTAAAACAGTTACCTAGGTCGGCGTCTTTTCAACTGCACGCTTCGTACTGACCGTAGAGACACGTGTTCATCATCAGATAATGGATGACAGGTGTGAAATATTCAATAGGCTTTACGCCTTCTGATTCTGATCACTGCTTCTAAATTGATCAAATTTCTCTTCTGGAAACACTCCTTCTGAAGTGTGCTGATATAAATCTGAATGATCTTCTGATCCATTACTTCTGATATACACAGCTTCTGGAGATTCACTTCTTTGTTCTGCAGCTTCTGATAAGACAAAACTGTATCTGCAGAAATTCTTAAGCTGCTTTGTTTCATCAGAAACAAGTTTATCATCAAACCAGATATTTATTGATTCGTCCACAATCAATGTTTCAATATTGTATATTCTGTAGCATTTAGAGCATTCAGAATACTCAAGAACGAAACACCATTGCTATAGAAACAAACAAAACAAATGGTTCCAAGACTAATAAACTTTCTTTTCTGATCTCCTACGAACATAGTTTCTTCAACAGATTTAAGTACCAGAACTTGGAAGACAATCCTTCTTCCCTTCAAGTGTTGAGACCAACTTGAGTCCAGGTGACATGACATGTTGACTTTTATCTTCTTTGTCGCCAAGAGAATCTGCAAAAGAATTAGTCTTTTTCTTTGGTACCCACATCTTCTTGGGTCCTTTCTTGTTAGATTTTCTCAAGTTCTGATTGAACTTGGGTTTAACATTGTAAGCAATAGGAGGAACAGCATGATAATTTTTAATGTGAGTTTCATGATATTTCATAGGTTGTGTCACATGCTTTTTGGTGTGTGTTATGTGAAAACTTTGAGCATGTGAAGTGTGCCTAATATCATGGGAGTGGCCATACTTGAACTGATCATACAATGGCTTGTATGTGAATTTCATTTCATCAACAGGTTCAAGTTTGTATGGGGTTTCACCCTCAAAACCAATGCCGACTCTTTTGTTTCCAGACACAGCATATATCATAGAAGCTAGCTGACTTCTGCCAATACTTCTAGATAAGAACTTCCTGAAACTTAAATCATATTCTTTCAGAATATGGTTTAGACTAGGAGTGGATTTTTCTGAATCAGAAGGAGATCCAACATTATTGGATAATTTTAAAAGTTTTTCTTTTAATTCAGAATTCTCCAACTCAAGCTTCTTTGTTTCAAATTCAAATAGCTTTTTCAGCTCTTTGTATTTGAGACTGATCTGAGACTTGAATTCCAGAAGTTCAGTTAGACCGGAAACTAACTCATCTCTAGTAAGTTCAGAAAATACCTCTTCAGAATCTGATTCTGATGTAGATTCTGATCCGTCATCTTCTGTCGCCATCAGCGCACAGTTAGCCTGCTCATCTTCAGAGTCTGAATCATTTTCTGACTCATCCCAGGTTGCCATAAGACCTTTCTTCTTATGAAACTTCTTCTTGGGATTTTCCTTCTGAAGTTTTGGACATTCATTCTTGAAGTGTCCAGGCTCATTACATTCATAGCACATGACCTTCTTCTTGTCAAATCTTCTGTCATCAGAAGATTCTCCACGTTCAAATTTCTTTGAACTTCTGACGCCTCTGAACTTCCTTTGCTTGTTCTTCCAGAGTTGATTTAGCCTTCTGGAGATCAAGGACAGTTCATCTTCTTCTTCAGATTCTGATTCTTCAGGATCTTCTTCTCTAGCCTGAAAAGCGTTAGTGCATTTCATGATATTGGATTTTAATGCAATAGACTTACCTTTCTTTTGAGGCTCATTTGCGTCCAGCTCTATTTCATGGCTTCTCAAGGCACTGATAAGCTCTTCCAGAGAAACTTCATTCAGATTCTTTGCAATCTTGAATGCAGTCACCATAGGACCCCATCTTCTGGGTAAGCTTCTGATGATCCTCTTTACGTGATCAGCCTTGGTGTATCCCTTGTCAAGAACTCTCAATCCAGCAGTAAGAGTTTGAAATCTTGAAAACATCTTTTCAATGTCTTCATCATCCTCCATCTTGAAGGCTTCATACTTCTGGATTAAAGCGAGAGCTTTAGTCTCCTTGACTTGAGCATTTCCTTCATGAGTCATTTTCAAGGACTCATATATGTCATAGGCCGTTTCCCTGTTAGATATCTTCTCATACTCAGCATGAGAGATAGCATTCAGCAAAACAGTTCTGCATTTATGATGATTCCTGAAAAGCTTCTTCTGATCATCGTTCATTTCTTGCCTTGTCAGCTTTACGCCACTGGCATTTACTGGATGTTTGTAACCATCCATCAGAAGATCCCATAGATCACCATCTAGACCAAGAAAGTAACTTTCCAGTTTATCTTTCCAGTATTCAAAGTTTTCACCATCAAATACCGGCGGTCTAGTATAACCATTGTTACCGTTGTGTTGCTCAGCAGAGCCAGATGTAGATGTAGACTTTGCAGTTTCATCAGCCATCTTTTACTGAAGCGTTTTTCTCTTCCTGAATCTTTTCTAAACACGGTTAAGTGCTTGCACCTTAGAACCGGCGCTCTGATGCCAATTGAAGGATAGAAAAACTAAACGACAAAAGTCCTATTCTATATTTATTTTAAATTTTATTTTTCCTCTTTTTATCAAATTAGTGTTAGCCTTAACTGTCAATGAATTGGTAATGCACTCACCCCTTCGGTTTATTTTTCTTTTTTCCAATTTTCAGGGTTAACCAACCGGTCAAAGCTCGATTAGTCGGTAACCCTGAAACCTAATTTATTTTAATTTTTCCTTTTATTATTACTTGTGTCAACCCTTATTGCCTTACTAGGGTTTTATTATTTCCTTTTTTCCCCATCCCCATGGCTGATTATGTAACTGTTCCCTGGTTGTATTGTGTGGCCTTGAAGGCACTTAACATTGTATATATTAAATTCGTGGTTAGTAATCCTAGGGAGTGGTAACCTCGAATTGAATTAGAATCATTAATTTTACAAGATAATTTATTTTGAATCTGATCACGTGATTGTTGCACCCACACACCTTTTATGGTACCCCTCTTGTTGCCTGTTGCCTTGTGTTTTTCAGTGCAGAATAGCCAAGTCCCTCGAATACGAGGATACCTCAGCAATGTTGCCCTCGGTTCATTCTTAGATCATAAGTCCCAATGATGCTGCCTTCGATTCGCTAATATGATCTCGTCCCTCAAAGTTGCCTACGAAGTGCTGAGGTATCCTCCGGTTGCCTAAAAGTAAATGACTATTCTGATCCTTCCCTTAGACTACCTGCCCCTCTATGGCAGGGACAGTCTTATGGCGAACTATAATTCGACGACCCTTCAACCTCCAAATAAAAGGACTTCCTTGCCCTCCTATGGTATGGATAGCCCTGAAAGGCTAAAAGAACATTTTTCGTCTACCCAGGTAATTGCCCCTAATTGCTTTGCTCTGGTTTAAAATTCCTTTTCTACCCTTTTTTCTAAACACTCATATGGCTACGCTCATTTACGAGCTAAAGTCCTTATTTCTTCTTTTTCTACATTTGTAAACTTTTGGTTTCAAAGAGCAAAGCAATTAAGAGCCCACGGATAACCATGGATACAAAGGGTGCCTTACACCTTCCCTTTGTAAAAATTACCCCCTGTACTCAGTTTCTTTTAAAAAAGGTTTTTCCTGTTCTTTTAGCCTTTCTGTTAATTTGGATAAAATAAAAGTCGGTAGCGACTCTTGCTATCCGCACATTTCAAATAAAGTCAGTTCACCGTATTACACCAACACCTTTTATTTCACCTTTTGATCCATCTCCAAAATTTACATAACTGGTGTCATAACCCAATTTTCGACCCTAAGATCATACATCATTTGCATATCAATCATCAATCAAGAGTTTCAATTTAAAACTCTGTTTGTGGTGTTGTGCTCAATTCATCTGCAAGGGAACCATCAAGCACCAATGTTTATTTAATTTGTATATGTTTATTAACCAAAATACCAAAAATATTTCCTTGTGCTTTTGTGTG
Organism: Vicia villosa; assembly: GCF_029867415.1. Classification (NCBI taxonomy): domain Eukaryota; kingdom Viridiplantae; phylum Streptophyta; class Magnoliopsida; order Fabales; family Fabaceae; genus Vicia; species Vicia villosa. The sequence continues at coordinate 41,387,417 of NC_081185.1, forward strand.
TTTGTGTTTTGTAGGTACCAAGTCAAAATATCCATCAAAAAGGCATTTTTGAACTTTCTCCAACAAGCAATCGATTGCACATAGAGAGCAATTGATTGCACCAACTTGTTTTGCACAAGATTTACATTCTACTTTCTGTGCAATCGATTGCACCAACTATTTTTTCACTAAATTCAGGCAGTGTAGTCAATTGCACCAAAACAGCAATCAATTGCACCAATGCGAAAATTGGAAAAATGAAGGCAATTTTCAGCTTTTGAAAGTGATGACATCATTTGCAAGTATGGAAAGCATGACTTAGTTCTTATATTCAATTTCCTACATCATTTTATCATAAGCCCTCATGTGATGACATCAAGACCATTGGATCATATTTTTGGCTCCAAATTCATTTACCAAACCTAATTTCATTTTCCAATTCTAACTCCAAACCACCAATAATCCCAAGCCTAAATCCTATAAAAAGAGGCTTTCCCCTCTTCATTTCTCAAGCTTTGAAAGCCAAAGAAACTCTTGCTCTTTCTCTCCTCATCTCTCCCAAACCCCTCACTAAAAGCTCTTTTCTTCTTCCATAAAAGTTAGTGAGTCACATCTTGAACCTCACTAACTTTGAGCTAAACCTTCACCTAAACACTATTTTCTTCATCAACTGTGAGAGATCAAGGCTTGTGGTTGTGTGTTTTTGAAGAAGATTCAAATTTTGTGAAAGATTTGGTAAAATTCTAGATCCTTTCCATAATTCAAGATGTGATCCATTGTTGTTTATGTTTGATGCACCTTTGGTGCTACATTGTTGAGTTTTGCTTGCTTACTTGATACATTTTCATGCACAAATTGATCTAAGATCACAAGGTGTTTGGTTTTATGTTTAAACAAGTTTTTTCCTTTTGCTTTGCTGTTTTTTTTGAAAACTGCAGAAGGTGCAATCGATTGCACCAAAACAATAATCGATTGCAAAGGTGTAAGATGTGCTGTTTTTGAAAACAGTTGAAGGTGCAATCGATTGCACTAAAACAGCAATCGATTGCATGCTGACATAATTCTGTTTTTTGCCTTTTTAAAGCTTGTTTTGGTTCTAACTCTTTTTCTACTCCATTCTTTTGATATTTTCTTTGAATCACAAGTTAGAGGCCTAATTTCTCTCTAATATCAATGGACTTAGGGCGTCGATAGGATGAGAATCCAAATCCGCAATATTAAGTGATTGAAAGTATAGATGAAAGAAGCTTTTGAATGTGGTTCCATCTTTTATTTCTTTTTCTTTTAATCGATGAAAGTCTTTGATACCTTGAGAATTCTTATGGATTCTTGGTAAAGACTAGATTGCTACCTATTTTCTTATCCTGCGGTATTGCTTTCGGAGAGTGATCTATATATCACTTGGCGATCTGCTTAACATAGCGTAATATTTGCTGTCCCGAATAAAAAGATCAAGTATGGAAGAGAATTGTATGCGGTTGATTTAAGACTTATGGAAGTTTGTCGTGTAGTCGCTATGATTTTATCAAGCTTCTGATAATCTTCCGTTAACTTTAAATCCGAGAACATCCTTCACTCACCATCGATCTTCATTACTAACTTTGATAACATACTTGACAAGTTTCAAGATGGTTATCTTTAACATCTAACAATTAACTTTAATTCCCGCACTTTATTATATTGCTCTTTATATTTCTCGCTTTATTGCTTTATTCTATCATTTCATCATGTTTATGTTTCCGCCATTTTCTCTTTGTCCATTTGGACATTTACATTCCACTATTTTCTCTTTGTCCATTTGGACGTATTGTTTATGTTTCTGCTATTTTATTTTTGTCCATTTGGACCATACTCTAATTTTGTGCTAAAACACTAATAAATAACTTAAAATATAAAAAACACATATGGCTCCCTATGGACTATTGGTTACTATCCCGAGCATTTTTGAGACTTGGAATTTCGGACTTAGTACCTCTGGACCCTATTATTATGTTGTTATTCTGTCTGTCTGGCATATGATTCTTGTCTGTTTGTATGTGCAGGTATTTCCATGAAAGCCCTTGATGGTTAATTTCAAGGCGTTGTGATAAGGATTTTACCCAAAAACAGCCGTTACTCTTCCCGATTTTTGTCAGAATTTTAATGTGCTTAATGCAAAGTGGTGCTAAAGATAATAAGTTCATCTGGATCCCCAAGTGGTGATGTGTTGGTTAAGTATCGATAGTCCAAAGGATGGGAAATATACCTTGACTCTTAATGTCAAGTGTTGGCTTCTTCTTCAGTTAGACCGTTTCTTTCCTTAGCTTTTATTTTACGCATTAGGATAGCCTCTTCATCTCCTCCCCTTCTTAGATTTTCAAAATCTTCTCCCTTTTTCAAAATCTTCTTATGTTTGCAACCTTTTTAAAACCTTTTCTTTAAAAAATATCTTTTGCCCTTAGTGGCTTTTCTTCAAAAGTTTAGACACGATTAATTGTTGTAGTGAGTTGAGATACTCCACGATTTTGAGATTGATTGATATAATGGGATCTTTTCCACGTGAGAGAGCTAGTGGCATACACATTGATTTTTATCCGAATTGGAGCCCTTCTTTCAATTGTGATGCAGAGAATCCATATGTTCTCATGATCAAGATCAATGGCTGAGTATTCTTTCCGACGATGATAAAGTGTTTATTCTTTTTAAAAACCTTTTTCCCTTTTAAGCGGAACTACATTAGCTCTGACTTCTCCATTGCACCAAGGAGGCATGTAGGCACAAGGCTTAATGCCTTGCCGAGCTAATTTTAAAAATAAAACAAACCCTTTTTTAGCACACACGACACAAATTTTCAAAAAGGTTCCTGTGGAGTACCGCATATATGAGGGGTGCTTAAAACCTTCCCCTTGTATAATCAACACCCGTACCTAAGATCTCTTTTTGTTTTAAAAACAAACTTTGGTTTTTTTTCGTTCTTTTCCCTTTTCCTTTGGAAACAATAAAGCGCGGAGGCGACTTTCACTAAAATATTGAGTCGAGTCAATTTAATGGCCTAGAACCCCTTTTTACCCATCTAAGCCTTTTTAGGATGTAGCGCAGAAACAAGTTCGAGTACCAATTTGAGCTTGTTGTCATGCGATGCTACGCTCAGACGAGGTCTTTTTAGGCATATTATTGGCGCTTATGAGCAATTGTGCGTGCCGGTAGTTTCTGATAGAATATTGAAAACTCTGGGAACCTTTGTAGAACCTAATCGGCAGGTACAAAATTCCTTAAATCATACCTTTTGGGATGGTTAGACCCATGGCTCCGTGCTCGTGACGTCGAACCTTTGAACTATGATCTTATATGACCTTGCGTGCTCTTGGTTGTAGTTGATGCATAAACCATGCATTAATTCATGCATCCATGAAAACTATTTTTCTTTTGGTTTTCAAGGAACTTAGAGGTCTTTCCTTGTAAACATCAGAAGTTTCATCAAACTCAATGGATCTTGGGTGTTGATGGGGTGAAAACTCTAATCCACCAAAATGGATGATTGATTTTGATGATAACTTAATCAAAGCTTTAGTCCAATGTTTGAGTGTTTACAAGTTAGTATCTTAAGTTCCTTGAAACTCAAATAATAAAAAATAACAAATCATTTGCATTGCATGCATCATTCTGCATTTGGTCCTGCTTTCTAAAGAAGTTTTTCCAGAGCCTTATTTCCTTTCTCCTGGTATCGAACAGTACAACGCTCGTGCTAAGAAGAAATGGAAAGCATTAAGCAAGAGATTCGTGAACTCCGCGAAGAGGTGATTACTTTGAAGGCTGGTATGGAGCGTCTGACTGCTCTAGTTGAGGCTCTAGTTGCTGTCCAGGTCAATCCTCCTATGAAGGAAGAAAAGGTGGCAAAGGTATTTCTTGAAACTCTGAACTCGTTCTTTCCTACGAGGATAGTAGTCAGTACACCTGCTGACTTCCATAGAGAGGTGGATATGAATGCACTTCTAGAAGAAAATGTCTGAAAGGAATGTTTGTTTGAAAAAGGTAGCCCACTTGGTGTGAAGAAGCTTGGAAATAACTTTTCAAAGAAGAGAACCAGGGGAGGAGTTAACCATCATCAACGTCAACATGTCATCCTTGTGTCCAATTCAGTTCATGCAGTGCCAGATTATCAGCAAAGTACTCGTCAACAAGCCCCTCTACCAAACGAGCAAAATCAATCTAAAAAGGGGAATTTTGATCCCATCCCCATGACCTACACAAAGTTGTTCCCTGCTCTAATTCAGAAGAATTTAGTTCAAACAAGAGCACCACTTCATGTTCCAAAGAAATTCCCTCGGTGGTACAAAGCGGACGCTACTTTTGCTTTTCATCAGAATACCCCTGGGCATGACTTAGAGAATTGGTGGCCTCTAAAAAATGAAGTTCAAAGATTAATTCATGCTGGTATTTTGAATTTCTGATTTGTTGGTTCTGATGTTCAAGCAAATCCTTCGCCAAAGCATGAATGAATATCTATTGGTGGTAGCCTTGAAGTTTGAAAGATGTTTCCTTCAGCACAAACCCAGACGGAGAGAGCATTCTCAGTGTTTAGTATTCTTACTATTTGTTCATTTGTAATATTTCTTGTTTTTCAATGCACTATTTGCATGTAGAAACTTGTTCGTGTTTGAATGCTAATACTAATGCAATGATAATGTTTGTCTTGAAGTAATCCATTCGTTTCACTCATGTTTATTTGTTTTTTATGCATTATGATACCAATTGCTTTTGCGAAAATTTCGCTTAGGCGGAGATTGGAGGGAGGATGATGATCTAAAAAACACAAAATTTCTGTTTGTATGCTTTTGAATAAGACCCTGCTAATGATGTACAGGCATTGTTTCAATTTCCCAAACACCGGAGATATAAGGAAGATAATTCCTTGTTAACCCCTTTGAGCCTTGAAGTATGAGTTTCTTTTCTAAACGAAAAAACCCTAATTTTTAACCTGGGGCAGGGTAGTCTTTAGTTAATTTGACCAAGTGTTCATATTTCAAAAAGGATTGTGCATCCAAGGATCGAGCACGTCATATCCACATCAAAGGTTGGATAATAGGTGAAACCATAATGGTTATCCCTCGCGCATCAAAAGGATGGAAAATGTGAAACCACAATGGTTATCCTTCATGCGCCAAGGAGTGAGGCAGTCACAACCCTCTCAACAAGTCAAGACAAAGTCAAATGTCACACGATTTGTTCAAATCATAATAATGAAGAAAAAAATGAAAAAAAAGCTCTCTAAGTCAGAAACTTGAAAATAAATGACTTAGGCAAAAGTTAGAGCATCCCGCTGGACGACCAATGCAAAAGAATCAGTCCAGTCAAAAGTTAGGGAAATAACCAAAAAAAAGTGAAAAATGAAAAGAAAGGACTACAAAGCAAAAGTCCTCAACAATGAACAAATATGTGTGAATACAAACACGAAGACAAAGAGGTGACTGCTACTCCCAAGAAATTTTCATTGGATCCTTAATAGCACAAAATCCTTTTGAGAGATGAATACTCATGTTGAGTTAACTGAACATAGGAATGGAGAACATCATGAAGATGGGGTGGGCTAAATAAACTTTGAGCCTAAAAATCTTTTTTTCTGAAAACCGTGAACCTGGCCACGTTACAACCCTCAAAAGTCCTAATTGAAGTAGGGTTTATTTTAAAAGCATACTTTAAACAAGAAAGCGTTCCTGACTCCTATCGGTTATGCCGAAAACTTGCGTTGGTATCATATGCATAAAAATCAATGTCATATCTAACCAGTGATTCATTCACAAGGTTGTGCGACATCTTTTCAACAAAACTTCAAGACTTACATAATTGTTGCATTTTAATTATCATTCTCAGAATAAACATTTTTTCTGCTTGTAAACATTTGTTTGAGATCCAAGAAGTTTACATCTGATCATCAGTAGAAAACTAAAACATTTCCAGGGGCATGTTGCTTTTCCAGTTTGTTGCTTTTACAAGTTTGATAATCCTTATGGGGAAAAGCTTGAAGACTCTGTCAAACAAAGGAATGTGCCAAGTTCAGTCAATCTGGGGCAGTTATGTCGAGATTCGATAAATCTCTCCAAAAATCTGTTGATTTGGGGCAAATCATTCCTTATTTTGCCAAGGATTCCTATGAATCTTCTTGAAGAGATTTTTCTCATAGGCCATGTTGTCTGGGGAAAGTTGTGAATCAGAAGTTACCTTGATCACCTCATTAGCCTGAAGTACAAAGGTCGTTGCCATGATCAATCCGGAGTATGTCACTCTCTACCAAGAAGTTTTGAGACAGCAATTGACTGTTGGGTTTTCTTTCTCACCTTGTGTTGAGTTTTGAACTAAAATCCCCCGCATGTTAACTCGTTTGCTATGATGATAACTTCTTATTTCCACTGCAAGTTCAGAATGGTGATTTTCCCCAAAGAAATTTTCTCTGATTCCCCATAGTAGAGCCTGCAAGGAGGTGTTGTACAACCCTTTTGTTAGAAGTTGATGATCTGTAATTCCTCTCAGAGGTTGATAGTTCCCAAAGAGTTTGCTTGGTGTGTATCTCCAACAGGTTTTCCCTCAGTGCGGAGTTCATGTTGTTTTCCCTTCATTGGATTTATGGATATTTGAAGTTTGACTTTGGATCTTATCCTCAGTCAGTAGTTTTCTCTTGAGCCTTGTGGCAAGACTTTGATTCCTTCATTGGCCTCTGTTTATCTCCAATTGAATCCTCAGCAATATTTCCAACATGGGTCTTCAGGAGGACTTCCTTTGATGTCTCTAGCTTGTTGATATGCTCCGAGTGTCTGTTGTACTGAAATGTCTGGTCATTTCTAGTATCTCTGTTTGTTTTGTCAGCATATACATGATACTCATTAATTCATACATATAACATGCATAAAAAAAATTTAAAAAGAAAAAGAAAAATATATTCATATCCATTTTTCATTTCTTACTGTTTCGATCCACTCTCTTTGATTCCTAAAAGTACATGATTTCTCTCCATTAGAGTGTCTAACCTAAGCAGAAAGTGTTTATCCTTTCTAATTCCCCACAGAGTTTGTTCCTCGTGGAAGAATTTTGCTTCAGTGTTCCTCCTCAGCATTTGTCGGGATGGAACTAGACCCAAGTTGAGTTTGTTCCTCATTGGGTAGAGTCTTGCTTGACCGCTTCTATCCAGTTTGTTTTCGGAGTTGAACTTTGGTCTCTTGTAATACTATTTTGAACCTGTCTAGGCCAGTGAAATCTAGATTGAGAAGACATTTATTTTGCACCTCTTGAGGATTTTTCTTCCCTCAACAATGGAAAATTCGTTTGGGATTGATATTCTTATCAGATATTGAAAGGCTTATTTCCCAGTAGTGTTGTCATTGCACTTCGTTGGAATTTGTACTTGAAAGCAAGGGGCAGGTTCCGAATTTGAGAAACTTATATTTTCCCCATCATGTTTTGGTTGAAAATAAATGGAAGCCTCTTTATTTGAGCAAGTTTGTATATCTTCACGTATCAATCTTGTCTTCACATCAAGTAATAATCTCTCAGGCTTTATGAACTTCTTGATTCCAGATGGAAGAAGCTCAGCAAATGGTAAGTCCCTTCATGAGAAGTGACAGTTTGCATCCAAATGGAAGAAGCTCAACAAATGGTAAGTCTCTTCAGTATATGTGACGGTTTGCATCCAAATGGAAGAAGCTCAGCAAATGGTAAGTCTCTTCAGTATAAGTGACAGTTTGCATCCAGTTGATGGAAGAAGCTCAGCAAATGGTAAGTCTCTTCAGTATAAGTGACAGTTTGCATCCAAATGGAAGAAGCTCAGCAAATGGTAAGTCTCTTCATCAGAAGTGACAGTTTTCATCCAAATGGAAGAAGTTCAGCAAATGGTAAGTCCCTTCATCAGAAGTGACAGTTTGCATCTAGTTCCTTTTCTCAAGCCACGTCCTTGATTAAAGAAGAAGTTAATCCCTATTCTTGGCGGAAACTTATTATTCTCAGCAACTTATCGTCAATTATTGAGGCGGTAATTCAATTTGCTTCTACCTTCAACTATTGAGTTGGTAGCTAATAGTCAACTATTGAGGCGGTAATTCGATTTCTTCTACCTTCAAATATTGAGTTGGTAGCTTATCGTCAACTATTGAGGTTATAATTCAATTTTCTTCTACCTTCAACTATGAAGTTGGTAGTTTATCGTCAACTAGTGAGGCGGTAGTACACATTTCTTCTACCTTCAACTATTGAGTTGGTAGCTTACCGTCAACTATTGAGGCAGTAATTCAATTTTCTTCTACCTTCAACCATTGTGTTGGTAGCTTATCGTCAACTATTGAGGCGGTAGTTCAATTTACTTCTACCTTCAAATATTGAGTTGGTAACTTAAGGTCAACCATTGAGTCAGTAATTATTCTCCTACCTTCAGTAAAAGCTGGTAGTCCACCTTCAGTAAAAGTTGGTGTATTCTCTTATCCCTAGTGAGAGATAATGTTTTAACCTCTCTGATGCGAAATATTTTCCCCGGTGAAGTTTCTTTTCCCAGCAAAGTCTCGTTTCTCCAATGAAGTCTCGTTTTCCCCAGTGGAGTTCTTCCCGCAAGACATTTTGTTTCCCTAGTGGAGTTCCTTTCCCTCCCCGGTGATGATATGTATCCCCATATTTCATAATCATGTTAGATGCATTCATTAAACATTGCATTTCATCTTAGGTTAAAAAATTGTGTGTTTTATATTTAAGTCTCTTCGATCACGTCGAAACGAAGATTTCCAATCATCGCGTCTCCGGATAGAAGAAACTTAAATAGGGGCATCTGTCATACCCCAATTTTTGACCCTAATATCATACATCATTCGCATATCAATCATCAATCATGAGTTTCAACTTAAAACTCTGTTTGTGGTGTTGTGCTCAATTCATCTGCAAGGGAACAATCAAGCACCAATGTTTATTTAATTTATATATGTTTTACTAACCAAAATACCAAAAATATTGCCTTGTGCTTTTGTGTGTTTGTGTTTTGTAGGTACCAAGTCAAAATATCCATCAAAAAGGCATTTTTCAACTTTCTTCAGCAAGCAATCGATTGCATAAAGAGAGAAATCGACGACACCAACTTGTTTTGCACCAGATTTGGATTCTGCTTTCTGTGCAATCGATTGCACCAACTGTTTTTTCACTAAATTCAGGCAGTGCAGTCAATTGCACCAAAACAGCAATCAATTGCACCAATGCGAAAATTGGAAAAATGAAGGCAATTTTCAGCTTTTGAAAGTGATGACATCATTTGCAAGTGTGGAAAGCATGACTTAGTTCTTATATTAGATTTCCTACATCATCTTATCATAAGCCCTCATGTGATGACATCAAGACCATTGGATCATATTTTTGGCTCCAAATTCATTTACCAAACCTAATTTCATTTTCCAATTCTAACTCCAAACCGCCAATAATCCCAAGCCTAAATCCTATAAAAAGAGGCGTTCCCCTCTTCATTTCTCAAACTTTGAAAGCCAAAGAAACTCTTGCTCTTTCTCTCCTCATCTCTCCCAAACCCCTCACTCAAAGCTCTTTTCTTCTTCCATAAAAGTTAGTGAGTCACATCTTGAACCTCACTAACTTTGAGCTAAACCATCACCTAAACACTATTTTCTTCATCAACTGTGAGAGATCAAGGCTTGTGGTTGTGTGTTTTTGAAGAAGATTCAAATTTTGTGAAATATTTGGTAAAATTCTAGATCCTTTCCATAATTCAAGATGTGATCCATTGTTGTTTATGTTTGATGCACCTTTGGTGCTACATTGTTGAGTTTTGCTTGCTTACTTGATACATTTTCGTGCACAAATTGATCTAAGATCACAAGGTGTTTGGTTTTATGTTTAAACAAGTTTTTTCCTTTTGCTTTGCTGTTTTTTTGTAAACTGCAGAAGGTGCAATCAATTGCACCAAAATAACAATCGATTGCACAGGTGTAAAATGTGTTGTTTTTGAAAACTGCTGAAGGTGCAATCGATTGCACTAAAACAGCAATCGATTGCATGCTGACATAATTCTATTTTTTGCCTTTTTAAAGCTTGTTTTGGTTCTAACTCTTTTTCTACTCCATTCTTTTGATATTTTCTTTGAATCACAAGTTAGAGGCCTAATTTCTCTCTAATATCAATGGACTTAGGGCGTCGATAGGATGAGAATCCAAATCCGCAATATTAAGTGATTGAAATTATGGATGAAAGGAGCTTTTGAATGTGGTTCCATCTTTTATTTCTTTTTCTTTTGATCGATGAAAGTCTTTGATACCTTGAGAATTCTTATGGATTCTTGGTAAAGACTAGATCGGTACCTATTTTCTTATCCTACGGTATTGCTTTCGGAGAGTGATCTATATATCACTTCTCTCGCATGCATTAGCACATAAAGTTTTGACCGGCCTCGTTGTAGGGTGATTTCTACATAAATCACTTGGCGATCTGCTTAGCATAGCGTAATATTTCGTGTCCCGAATAAAAAGATCAAGTATGGAAGAGAATTGTATGCGGTTGATTTAAGACTTATGGAAGTTTGTCGTGTAGTCGCTATGATTTTATCAAGCTTCTGATAAACTTCCGTTAACTTTAAATCCGAGAACATCCTTCACTCACCATCGATCTTCATTACTAACTTTGATAACATACTTGACAAGTTTCAAGATGGTTATCTTTAACATCTAACAATTAACTTTAACTCCCGCACTTCATTATATTGCTCTTTATATTTCTCGCTTTATTGCTTTGTTCTATCATTTCATCATGTTTATGTTTCCGCCATTTTCTCTTTGTCCATTTGGACATTTACATTCCGCTATTTTCTCTTTGTCCATTTGGACGTATTGTTTATGTTTCTGCTATTTTATTTTTGTCCATTTGGACCATACTCTAATTTTGTGCTAAAACACTAATAAATAACTTAAAATATAAAAACACATATGGCTCCCTATGGACTATTGGTTACTATCCCGAGCATTTTGGAGACATGGAATTTCGGACTTAGTACCTCTGGACCCTATTATTATGTTGTTATTCTGTCTGTCTGGCATATGATTCTTGTCTGTTTGTATGTGCAGGTATTTCCTTGAAAGCCCTTGATGGTTAATTCCAAGGCATTGTGATAAGGATTTTACCCAAAAACAGCCGTTACTCTGCCCGATTTTCGTCAGAATTTTAATGTGCTTAATGCAAAGTGGTGCTAAAGATAATAAGTTCATCTGGATCCCCAAGTGGTGATGTGTTGGTTAAGTATCGATAGTCCAAAGGATGGGAAATATACCTTGACTCTTAATGTCAAGTGTTGGCTTCTTCTTTGGTTAGACCGTTTCTTTCCTTAGCTTTTATTTTACGCATTAGGATAGCCTCTTCATATCCTCCCCTTCTTAGATTTTCAAAATCTTCTCCCTTTTTCAAAATCTTCTTATGTTTGTAACCTTTTTAAAACCTTTTCTTTAAAAAATATCTTTTGCCCTTAGTGGCTTTTCTTCAAAAGTTTAGACACGATTAATTGTTGTAGTGAGTTGAGATACCCCACGATTTTGAGATTGATTGATATGATGGGATCTTTTCCACGTGAGAGAGCTAGTGGCATACTCATTGATTTTTATCCGAGTTGGAGCCCTTCTTTCATTTGTGATGCAGAGAATCCATCTGTTCTCATGATCTAGATCAATGGCTGAGTATTCTCTCCAACGACGATAAAGTGTTTATCCTTTTTAAAAACCTTTTTCCCTTTTAAGAGGAACTACATTAGCTCTGACTTCTCCATTGCACAGAGGAGGTATGTAGGCACAAGGCTTAATGCCTTGCCGAGCTTATTTTAAAAATAAAACAAACCCTTTTTTAGCATACACGACATAGATTTTCAAAAAGGTACCTGTGGAATACCACGGATATGATTGGTGCTTAAAACCTTCCCCTTGTATAATCAACACCCGTACCTAAGATCTCTTTTTGTTTTAAAAACAAACTCTGGGTTTTTTTTTGTTATTTTCCCTTTTCCTTTGGAAACAATAAAGCGTGGTTGCGACTTTCATTAAAATATTGAGTCGAGTCAATTTAATGGCTTCGATCTCAGATTTTCCCTGCTACAACTGGTAGAACAAGGCTTGATATCTACCAAGAACTTCTGCATAATGGTCATGTGTTTAGAACACCCATTATCAAACTACCAGTCTTCTCTAGTAGATGCTCTGCAAGAAGTGTGAGCTATGAGAGCAATCACAACCTTTTTGGGAGTCCACTTCTTTTTTGGTTTACCACCAGTTTGTCCCTTTTTGTGCGGCGAAACTACCTTAGGATATCCATGCAACATGAAGCAGACGACTTTTATGTTACCTAACCTTCCATAGTAGTGACATCTTTGATTCTTCTTCTAATGTTTCTGAGGATGTTAAGGCCTTTGATCCGACATCTTCTGTTTTCCTTTAGCAGGAATAAACTTTACTTCTGTTACTTTGTTGTTGGCCTTTCCTTGATGGGTATAACCAATCCCTGTGTTGTTGTCAGCATTCTTCCCTATTTGAAGAATCTTATCTAGCACATTTGAGCTACTCTTGAGCATTATAACAGACTTAGTCATATTTTCCAATTACGAGTTGAGCAATATGACCTCTCCTTCTAGCTCAGAGATGATAGACAACTGCTTTACTTTCTCATTCTAGAGGTGAGCAATAATTCTCTTTTGATCTTCAACATGGTGATCAACTTTAATACTTTTGAGGCATAATTCCTTGTATGCTTTGGAAAGATCCTCAAAAGTATGATCTTCACTATCTGATTCTCTATTACAGTCTCCAGATAGGGCAATAACATGCTTGGCAGTTTTAGTGTCACTATCAGACTCATCTTCTGACCATGACACAACCAACCCCTTTCTCTGCCTCTTGAGATATGTAGGACATTCAGCTCTTATGTGTCCATATCCTTCACACTCATAACACTGAACTCCGCTCCCTTGATAGGGCTGCTCTTCAGTTTTGAACTTCTTATCAGCATCTTGAGTATTACCGATGTCGAGATACTTGTTCTTGACATTGGGTCTTGACTTCTAATCAATCTACTTAAGCACCTTGTTTAATTGTCTACCGAGTAACACAAGGTACTCTAAAATATCTTCACCTTTGTCATCTAAACTCTCACCATTTGACATAAATTCTAGCCTCTTCTTCTTTTTAGACTTTTCTCCAAGTCCCATCTCAAAGGTTTGAAGGGATTCCATAAGACAATCAACCTTCATGGTGTTTATATCGTGGGCTTCCTCCATAGCAGTGACCTTCATGTCAAACCTCTTAGGTAGAGAGTTTAGATGACATAAAATTCATGAATACCCATAAAATTCATGAATACATAAAATTCATGTAAAAATCATGAATACCCTCATCTTCTTTCATTCTTAAGTTCCTTCATGTGTAGTCTTCAGAATTTTCTAAGCTTCTTTGGAAATTGTACAACCACTGATTAGTCTGAAGATGTTCTTGTCCACACCATTGAATAGTGTTAGAACAAGAATTGTTCTGATCAATATTCTTAGTTTTGTTGATAACAATGTATATGAATTTTGTATAAGATAATATGGTACTCTAATCCTATGCAATTTCCATTTCAGGAAACATTTAAAGAGTATGCACAAAATCAGCGCAAGAAGCACTGACTCAGAAGGTTCAGCATGCAACATCAGAACATGCTCTGGCAAGACATCAGAAAATGGTCAAGCAAAATCAGAACATGGTCTATTGAAGCATCAGAAGAACTTGAGATCAGAAGCAGAAGCACTGAAGTTCTCATGGTATCACGCTAGAAGCACTTCAAGGTCAGAAGACAAGAAGATGCTCTGCACCAAGGTGTTTGACTCTGATGAAATTCAAACGTTGTATCTACAAACATCAGATCAGAAGCAAGTACAAGATAGCAGGCTACGCTGACTGACAAAAGGAACGTTAGAAGCTATTAACGGCAAAGTCAGTAAAAGCAGCAAAAGCAATGCTCGAGGTAGTTGACAAAAGAGTGAAACATTAAATGCAATGCTGTACGGATCACGTAACGCATTAAATGCTCCGAACGGTCATCTTCTCAAAACGCCTATAAATAGTGAAGTTCTGATCAGAAGCAAGGTTACCAATTCACGAACAACTTTTCAATCTTGTTGAAACTCTGCTGAAATCAAAAGCTATCAAATTTCATCTTCAACCTCACTTCGTTGTAATATCTTAGTGAGATTTAAGATTGGAACTTAAGAGAAATATCACAGTTGTGATTATAGCTTATTAAGAAGCATTGTAATACTCTTGTAAGAATTTATTTTACATTCATTTGTAAAAGATTCCTAGAGTGATCAAGGTGTGATCAGAATACTCTAGAAGACTTAGAAGGCATCTAAGTGGAAAACCATTGTAATCAAGGTTGATTAGTGGATTAAATCCTCAGGTGAGGTAAATCACTCCAAGGGGGTGGACTGGAGTAGTTTAGTTAACAACGAACCAGGGTAAAAATCATTGTGCAAATTGTTTTTATCTTAAGAGTTTTAAATCTACACTTATTCAAACCCCCCTTTTCTAAGTGTTTTTCTATCCTTCAATTGGCATCAGAGCGCCGGTTCTAAGGTGCAAGCACTTAACCATGTTAGAAATGATTCAAGAAGAGAAAAACACAAAGTTTAGATGGCTGGTGAAATTCCAACAACTACATATACATCTGGCTCTGCTGAGCAATACAATGGAAATGGTAACAATGGTTACACTAGACCACTAGTATTCGATGGTGAAAACTTTGAATATTGGAAAGATAAACTTGAAAGTTACTTTCTTGGTTTAGATGGTGACTTATGGGATCTTCTGGTGGATGGTTACAAACATCCAGTGAAAGCTAGTGGTGTAAAGCTGACAAGACAAGAAATGAGTGATGATCAAAAGAAGCAATTCAAAAATCATCACAAGTCAAGGACGGTTTTGCTGAATGCTATCTCTCACGCTGAATATGAGAAGATATCTAACAGGGAAACTGCCCATGATATATATGAATCATTGAAAATGACTCATGAGGGAAATGCCCAAGTCAAGAAGACTAAAGCTCTTGCCTTGATCCAGAAATATGAAGCCTTCAAGATGGAGGATGATGAAAACATTGAGAAAATGTTCTCAAGATTTCAAACGCTAACTGCTGGATTAAGAGTTCTTGACAAGGGATATACTAAAGCTGATCATGTCAAGAAGATCATCAGAAGCTTGCCTAGAAGATGGGGCCCAATGGTGACTGCATTCAAGATAGCAAAGGATCTGAATGAAGTCTCTTTGGAAGAGCTGATCAGCGCCCTGAGGAGTCATGAAATTGAGCTGGATGCTAATGAACCTCAGAAGAAAGGTAAGTCTATTGCATTAAAATCCAATTATAAAAAATGCACTAACGCTTTTCAGGCTGAAGAAGAAGATTCTGAAGAATCGGAATCAGAAGAAGAAGATGAACTGTCCATGATCTCCAGAAGGGTAAACCAACTCTGGAAGAGCAAGCATAGGAAGTTCAAGAACTTCAAAAGTTCTAAGAACCTTGAAAAAGGAGAATCTTCTAGAAGCAGAAGTTATGACAAGAAGAAGGTCACTTGCTTCGAGTGCAATGAGCCAGGTCACTACAAGAGTGAGTGTCCAAAGCTTCAGAAGGAGAAGCCCAAGAAGAAGTTTCATAAGAAGAAAGGTCTTATGGCAACTTGGGATGATTCAGATTCATCAGAATCAGAATCAGACTCTGAAGGCGAGCAGGCAAACATTGCACTGATGGCCACAGTTGATGATGGATCAGAATCTACATCAAAATCAGATTCTGAAGAGGTATTTTCTGAACTATCTAGAGAAGAGCTAGTTTTCAATATAACAGAACTTCTGGAACTCAAGGCTCATCTTAGTATCAAATAGAAAAAGCTGAAAAAGCTATTTGAATCTGAAACTAAGAAGCTGGAAGTGGAAAATTCTGAACTGAAGGAAAAAGTTTTAAAATTATCCAAAGATGTTGGATCTCCTTCTGAATCAGAAAAGTCCATTCCTAGCCTGAACCATATTCTGAAAGAATATGACATGAGCTTTAGGAAGTTCCTATCTAGAAGCATTGGAATAAGTCAACTTGCTTCTATGATATATGTTGTTTATGGAAACAAGAGAGTTGGCATTGGCTATGAGGGTAATACCCCATACAAACTTGAACCTGTAGATGATATGAAAATCACATACAAGCCATTGTATGATCAGTTCAAGTATGGCCACTCCCATGATATTAGGCTCACATCACATGCCAAAAGCTTTCACATTACACACACTAAGAAGCATGTGACACAACCTAGAAAATATCATGTAACTCATGCTGTACCTCCTGTTTTTTATAATGCTAAACCCAAGTTCAATCAGAACTTGAGGAGAACTAACAAGAAAGGACCCAAGAAAATGTGGGTACCTAAGGAAAAGATTATTCCTATTGCAGATATCCTTGGTTGCAAAGAAGACAAAGAAAAGCATGTCATGGTACCTGGACTCTGGGTGCTCTCGACACATGACGGGAAGAAGGTCTATGTTCCAAGACCTGGTGCTTAAATCTGCTGGAGAAGTTAAGTTTGGAGGAGATCAGAAGGGCAAAATCATTGGCTCAGGAACCATAAGTACTGGTAACTCTCCTTCTATAACTAATGTTCTTCTGGTAGATGGATTAGCTCATAACTTGTTGTCCATAAGTCAATTAAGTGACAATGGTTATGACATAATATTCAATCAAAAGTCTTGCAAGGCTGTAAGTCAGAAGGATGGCTCAATCCTATTTACAGGCAAGAGAAAGAACAACATTTACAAGATTGATCTTCAAGATCTTAAGAATCAGAAGGTAACTTGTCTTATGTCTGTTAGTGAAGAGCAATGGGTCTGGCACAGAAGATTAGGCCATGCTAGTTTGAGAAAGATTTCTCAGATTAACAAACTAAATCTGGTCAGAGGACTCCCTAATGTGAAATATAAATCAGATGCTCTTTGCGAAGCATGTCAGAAGGGCAAGTTCTCCAAACATGCATTCAAGTCTAAGAATGTTGTTTCTTCCTCTAGGCCGCTAGAACTTCTGCACATTGATCTGTTTGGCCTAGTCAAAACAACATCTGTCAGAGGGAAGAAATATGGATTAGTCATCGTAGATGATTATAGCCGCTGGAGATGGGTAAAGTTCTTAAAACACAAGGATGAGTCTCATTCAGTGTTCTTTGAATTCTGCACTCAGATTCAATCTGAGAAGGAGTGTAAAATCATAAAGGTCAGAAGTGATCATGGTGGTGAATTTGAGAACAAATTCTTTGAGGAGTTCTTCAAAGAAAATGGTATTACCCATGAAAAGTTTATGATAAGCTTGGTCTTGAAAAGCCAAAGCAGTTTGAAAATTTTGCAGATTTAGATATTGATATATCAGAAGCTGAAGAACCAAGAAGCAAAGTTTCAGAAGCTGAAGATCTCAGGAGCAAAGGATTAGAAGATCAAGTTGCTGCATCTTTAGAGAATCTTAGAATTTCTGAAGAGCCAATAGTCAGAAGATCTTCTAGACTAACCTCTGCTCACTCAAAAGATGTCATTCTTGGAAAGAAGGATGATCCTATCAGAACAAGAGCATTCCTCAAGAACAATGCAGAATGTCAATTAGGTCTTGTCTCTTTGATCGAGCCAACTTCTGTTGATCAAGCTCTAGAAGATGCAGACTGGATAATTGCCATGCAAGAAGAACTAAATCAGTTTACAAGGAATGATGTATGGGATCTTGTTCCTAGACCAAAAGGATATAACATCATTGGTACAAAGTGGGTCTTCAGAAACAAGCTAAGCGAAAAAGGAGAAGTTGTAAGAAACAAAGCAAGACTGGTGGCTCAGGGCTATAGTCAGCAAGAAGGTATTGACTATACTGAAACCTTTGCACCAGTGGCCAGGTTAGAATCTATTCGCTTATTGATTTCTTTTGCCACTCAACATAACATCACTCTATATCAGATGGATGTTAAGAGTGCTTTCTTAAATGGTTATATAGATGAAGAAGTTTATGTCCATCAACCTCCTGGCTTTGAAGACTCTATGTCTCCAAATCATGTTTTTAAACTAAAGAAATCATTATACGAATTGAAGCAAGCTCCTAGAGCTTGGTATGAGAGATTAAGTTATTTCCTTCTGGATAATGATTTCACTAGAGGAAAAGTGGATACTACTCTCTTTTGTAAAACATTTAAGAAAGATCTTTTAATTTTTCAAATTTATGTTGATGATATTATATTTGGAACATCTAATGCTACACTTGGAAAGGAGTTTGCTAAGTCTATGCAGGCTAAGTTTGAAATGAGCATGATGGGAGAACTCAAGTATTTCCTTGGGATCCAGATCAATCAAACATCAGAAGGAACATATGTTCACCAAACCAAGTATGTGAAAGAACTTCTGAAGAAGTTTAATCTTTCTGAAAGCAAAGAAGCAAAGACTCCTATGCATCCAACGTGTATCTTAGGTAAGGATGAGGTAAGTAAGAAGCTAGATCAGAAGTTGTACAGAGGTATGATTGGATCTCTTCTATATCTTACTGCTTCTAGACCTGATATTTTATTCAGTGTTTGTCTATGTGCAAGATTCCAATCAGATCCTAGAGAATCTCACTTAACAGCTGTTAAGAGAATTCCGAGGTATCTTAAAGGTACTAGTAATGGTGGTTTAGTCTACAGAAGATCTAAAGAGTACAACTTAATAGGATATTGTGATGCTGATTACGCTGGAGATAGAATTGAAAGAAAGAGTACTTCTGGAAGCTGTCAATTTCATGGAAGTCATCTGATCTCCTGGTATAGCAAGAAGCAAGCTACCATTGCCCTCTCTACAACAGAAACAGAATATGTTGCTGCTGCTGGATGTAGTACACAGATGCTCTGGATGAAGAGCCAGCTAGAAGGGTGATCTTCAAGATCTATGAGAGTAACATTCCTATCTTCTGTGATAATACTTCTGCTATTTGTTTATCTAAGAATCCTATCTTACATTCCAAAGCTAAACATATTGAGATCAAATATCATTTCATTAGGGACTATGTTCAGAAGGGTGTTCTATCTTTGAACTTTGTTGATACAGACCATCAATGGGCTGATATCTTTATAAAACCCCTTGCTGAAGATAAGTTTAAGTTCATTCTGAAGAATATCAGTATGGATTTATGCCCAGAATGAGAAGATGAGAAGTTCTGATGTATGGATTAGTTCTGAAATGATCTTGTTTTATCTTCTTATAAGAAGTTCTGATGATGATCAATTAGAAGTTCTGATTCTGTTATCACTGACGTTTCATTATCTAAGTTGATTCAGAAGTTCTTTTAAAGCAAAACAGCTGTCACCAGCTTTCCAGATGCTGAACACTTGTTCACTCTATTTGAACAAGCACGCGTCCAGTTGAGGAGACGCCGCCCTAGGTAACTGTGTAAATCATTTCAAATGTTACATTATCTCTCCTAACGTCATTTCTCATTAAATGCAATTGATTTTTTGTTTTTCTGTAATCATTTTCATTCAAACACACATTGCATTTCATTTCAAATCCGTCCCTATATAAACTCATCTTCACAACAATTCATCTCTTTACATTCTCTCTCTTCATTCATCGTCTCTTTCGTTCATCTCTCTCTCCTTCTATTTGTTGCTTAAACCCTAGCTCTAAACCATATCTCAGAATCTCTTCATGCTTTCATCTTCAAGTTCACAACCTGAAATGACTTCAGCACATCTTGTGCAACGCAAATTTGGGTATAGTCCTCTGAAGACCTGTTCCATTCCGTACGGAGAACTGGAAGTTTTGGCTGAAACAATGGTAGACTTTGAAGGTTTGTTGGAACACGGTTTCAATGTCAAAGATACAATGATGGTTCAAGTATGGTCAAACTACTTTGAGAGATTGGTTAGACCGGTTTATCCTCACTTGGTGATAGATTTCTGGACGCATGCAACAGTTACTCCAACTGCTATCATCTCCTTTATTCTAGGGCATGAAATTGTTGTAACAGAGAAGTTGATTAGGAAGCTATATGATCTTGATGATTCAGACGGAATCACATGTGCTATCCCTGGTAGAGTTGCTTGGGAGAAAATTGATGGAGAATTGTCTGCCTTCAAAGCTTCACCAAATCAAACTACATTGTTGAAGCCGTTCTATAGAGTATGGGCTGAAATTTTTCTGGGAACTCTTTATCATAGAAAGAGATCTATTACTGCTAAGTATGTGAATCAGGATCACAAGTATGCTCTCTTCTGCATTGGGAAAGGTACTAAGGTCTCTCTCTCAACTATTCTATTTTAACATTTGAAAACGAGTATTAAAGAATCAAGAGACGAGGAACGCAAGAAGTTTCTTGAGTTCAAGAAGAACACTATTCCTCTTGCTAGAATGATCTCAAATATTCTGGTAGAGAGTGATTTGATGGATGCTCTAAGAGCTGTTGGCACGCCCAAGTTCTTCATTGTCATTCAAGGACATGTTCTGAATGCCTTTGATCTACAATGGATGCTTCTAATTGAGAAGGTAACTTCTGATCCAACAATAATTCCAGATATTCTGACCAAAAGATCTCCGGTTGAGAACTTCTCACAACTGTTAAAAGAAGAGCTACACAAGTCTGTTAAGCATTACTTGAAGACATGTTTCATTGCTCAATCTTCTGTTGACCCTGCATGGATCAGAGGACGAACTCTTCCATCTTTGGCTGAGTTGAAGAAGAATGAACAGAAGAAGAAAGAAAATAAATTAAAAAGAAAAGCTTCAGAAGCAGAATCAAAGCCAGCAAAGAAACCAAAGCTGCCCTATGATCCTTACAAGGTAAATTCCAAAGAATTTCAAGAGAAGCGCATTAGGGATTCTTTCCGTGCATTGAGAGCTGCTCATTCCTCTCAAAATAAGTCTCCATCTTCTGAACCCCATAATACCTTCTCCATCCCAAACAGTTCCCAACCACCTCCTTCTACACAAGTTCTGAACCCTGAACCACTAAATATCATTCCCCCAACAACTTCTGATATTCCATCTTCCTCAACCTTCACCACTGATTCTACACCTTCTCTATCCCATCCCTTACCCTCCAGAAAATCCAAACCTTATTGCCTTCTGTACCCTGACTACAGATTCACCTTCAATCCTCCTGAACCACCTATTGATATAGACTTCGAGCTGTTTAAGCTTAGTTTCAGAAAGAGGATGGAAACCTTGAAAGCTACTTATGACTCCAAGATGGATCAAGATGCTACTAGGAGATTATGGAGACTCTTTAGAAGGGACTTTCAGTTGGATGCTATGAACATCCAGAGAAGATGCGTGGCTGAAGCATGTGGTTCCTCTGGTTATCTTCTGGAAGCTGATGATGGTAGGTACTATCATCCCATCAGAAACTAGAGAATTCTTGAGGAGAAGAAGTTCGTAGATGAACTGGAAGAAGCTGATCAAGAAGCACATTCATGGGAGATTGTTGTTTGGAAGCAAAGATATCCTGTTCTGACTGGAGATTTCCAGTGGTTGTTCAACTTGCTAAGGGAGAATCCTTCTAAGAAGGCACCAAACATGGTCATTCCTGAGGTTGTCTACCCTCCAGAAGTTGCTGCTCCCACTCCTCCAAGGAATCTGGCTGCCATTCTTCAAGCTCTTGAAAATGGAGATTCTGATCTTCCTGCTCCTGTGTATGATGAAGATGCTTCTATGGAAAAAGCAGATGCTGAGAAACAAGCTGAAGAGAATCATCCTGCTGAGAATGTTCCTGTTGAGGAAAATCAAGATGATGTTCTCACTTTAGATGCTTCTGTTAGGCATGCTATCCCACTGAATGGTGGTAGTGAAGCTTCTTCTGGTGAACCCTCTCGTCTGGAGAAGACTTTGGAGGCTCTTCAACAGAATCAAGCTGATCTAGCTTCTCGCTTGGATAGGCATGAAGACACTCATGATGAGTTTAGGTCTTTCATGAAGAAGCAAACTGAGAGCACTTCTGAGATTCATGACCTTCTTGCCAAGATAGTCTCTAGGCTAGGCTAGTTGTAGTCTTTTGTGTCTTAGTTGTCTCTTGTTTTTCTTGCACTGGTTTTTGTATCTTCTTATATCTTCTGATGAATCAATGAAATTCTCTTTTCTCTCATATTGTTTTGTTTTTCATCTGAATCTTTTATGTTTTTTGATGTTATGACAAAAAGGGGGAGAAAATGTGATAATTGATTTGATTTATTATATCAGTTGCTGGGAGTAAGTCTCAACATTTCTAACAAAATTTGCAAGTTCTATGTCTTTGAGATTTTTTGCAGGATTGAAGACATTCTGAAAAAGCTCAACATGAAAAGACATGGGGAAAAGCAATTCTGTATAGAAACATGCTCATGGAAATTGAAGCAAGCTGAGTGTTGTGAAGCTTCAAGATAAGAAGCAAGAAGGAAGAATGTTCTGATATTCTTGTGATAAAATATGCTCTAACACATTCTTATTCCTTATATGTTCTGATACATTTTTATGTGCTCTAATACATATTTTATGTTCTGATTCATTCATGCTTTGACTCTTGCTGTCTAGTTTGTTCTTATAAATTTCAGGATGTAGAGATGCTCTGATGACGCTCTGGTACATTCAAGAATGTTCTGATACAATCAAGCATGCAATGATTCTAGAAGAAATTCAAAGCTCCGAAGCTGTCCTATGGAAGCAAGAAGCAAAAGCTCTGAATGTTTTGAAGTTCTAGGCATTTGTGAATGTCTCAACTGAAATGGAAAATACTTAGGGAAGTCCTTTATCTTTAAACTTCTTCCAGTATTTATTTCAGGGGGAGATTATTCATCTCAGGGGGAGATTGTTAATCTCAGGGGAGACATATTCACACACTATGTTTATATGCTTATGCTATAACTGTGTATCAATTATATATGTTTTTGTCATCATAAAAAAGGGGGAGATTGTTAGAACAAGAATTGTTCTGATCAATATTCTTAGTTTTGATGATAACAATGTATATGAATTTTGTATAAGATAATGTGGTACTCTAATCCTATGCAATTTCCATTTCAGGAAACATATAAAGAGTATGCACAAAAACAGCGCAAGAAGCACTGACTCAGAAGGTTCAGCATGCAACATCAGAACATGCTCTGGCAAGACATCAGAAGACGGTCAAGCAAAATCAGAACATGGTCTATTGAAGCATCAGAAGAACTTGAGATCAGAAGCAGAAGCACTGAAGTTCTCATGGTATCACGCTAGAAGCACTTCAAGGTCAGAAGACAAGAAGATGCTCTGCACCAAGCTGTTTGACTCTGATGAAATTCAAACGCTGTATCTACAAACATCAGATCAGAAGCAAGTACAAGATAGCAGGCTACGCTGACTGACAAAAGGAACGTTAGAAGCTATTAACGGCAAAGTCAGTAAAAGCAGCAAAAGCAAGGCTCGAGGTAGTTGACAAAAGAGTGAAACATTAAATGCAATGTTGTACGGATCACGCAACGCATTAAATGCTCCCAACGGCCATCTTCTCAAAACGCCTATAAATAGTGAAGTTCTGATCAGAAGCAAGGTTACCAATTCATGAACAACTTTTCAATATTGTTGAAACTCTGCTGAAATCAAAAGCTATCAAATTTCATCTTCAACCTCACTTCATTGTAATATCTTAGTGAGATTTAAGCTTAGAACTTAAGAGAAATATAACAGTTGTGATTATAGCTTATTAAGAAGCATTGAAATACTCTTATAAGAATTTATTTTACATTCATTTGTAAAAGATTCCTAGAGTGATCAAGGTGTGATCAGAATACTCTAGAAGACTTATAAGGCATCTAAGTGGAAAACCATTGTAATCAAGGTTGATTAGTGGATTAAATCCTCAAGTGAGGTAAATCACTCCAAGGGGGTGGACTGGAGTAGTTTAGTTAAAAACGAACCAGGATAAAAATCATTGTGCAAATTGTTTTTATCTTAAGAGTTTTAAATCTACACTTATTCAAACCCCCCCTTTCTAAGTGCTTTTAAAACCTTCAAATAGGGCATTAAATGCTTTTGATTTTCCCAGGGCGTCAGCATCATCTTTTTCATCCTAGCCTGCCTCCTCCTTGACGGTAACATTGCCGTCCCTGTCTTTAACCTCAGGAGAACTCCAACCCCTGAAAATTGCTCTCCAAGCCTTGTCGTCTATAGACTTAATGAAAGCCACCATGCAAGCTTTCCAATGTACCATAAAGTATCATAAAGTATCTTCCTTGAATCTCACCTAAAGTTCGAGCATGATTCCTGCTCTGATACCAATTGAAATTCTGGCGTTCAGATCACAAACGTCTTAAAGGATGTCGAGACAACAGTTTCTAAACACATAGAATTACAAGGTATAAAAGTGCAGTGCCGAAACAATAGAGAACAGAAGTAATTGTTCACCTAGTTCATTATCAAAAATACCTACTCCGGGGGCTACAAAGCCAAGGATAAGTTCACTATGATAGTATCAATTTGAAGCTAAACTCCCCCGTTTACAACTTCTCACTTAATCACTACCCGTGCTAACTTCTACCTAAGAATCACCTAGGTATGAGGCCCACCTCAAATCCCGCTTAACACAATTATAAATAATAGAAGACACACTTATAAACCACAGTAAATCAATGCTTACAAGCTTATGAGTGAATACAGAACTTACAACTCAATGAAAATACCAAACTCTACTATCAATATGATATAGGAGTAGTTTATACTAGACAATACTGCACAAACCCTAACACAAACTACAATGTAAGTTCACAAAAAGTAATAGGTTTGATGCTTGCTATATATAACAATCTTCTTGACTGTATTTGGGCTTCAAATCGCTGCAGGGTACTCCAGAAAATCTTCCATAATCTTCTCCATGAAAATAGGGCTTCAAATATTAGTTTCCTAAATCTTCTCCAAATTTAGAAACCAATCAAATATGTTGACAACAGATAAAA
The DNA here is from genome assembly GCF_029867415.1 of Vicia villosa. Classification (NCBI taxonomy): domain Eukaryota; kingdom Viridiplantae; phylum Streptophyta; class Magnoliopsida; order Fabales; family Fabaceae; genus Vicia; species Vicia villosa. Next base: position 41,412,351 of record NC_081185.1, read on the forward strand.
CCTTTTATCCTCAAATTCAACACCACATAGGATTGCATAATATTCCTTGAATCGAATGCACCTATAATGCACATATCCAAAACGCCCAGCCCAATTGTCCTAGACACGATGTCGAATGATCCAGAATAGGACATCTTTGTTCGACATATCTTCTTATTTATATATAGAACATCTTCTTCAACATCTTCACATAAGTTAGTTTTACCAAACATAATGCCAACAAAAAACTAGAGAATTAACAACATCCATTAAAAGTGGCTCTAGTTTGATGAAAATTATGTCATAAAGGATGGTAAATTGAATATATCTATCATGACCGACTGAGAAATGATTCAAAAGAGATTTTTGAAAATTGATGACAGCATGATATCCCACCATATTCCAAATATTAGGATCATCATCATAATCATCATGTATATGTCATTTGCTAACCAAAAATACAAAAAAATTGTTGCTTGTGTCCCGATAGGAGACTGATCAAAGAGAAGACTGAGCAAATTAGGGTTTTGAGGCCCACAAGGAAGTTCAACATTCTCCTATAATTCAAAGGGTTCTCTCATCAAATGGACATCGTTTCATCCTGGTCCCCATTGATTACTTCACCAAATGGGTCGAAGCTGCCTCTTACGCCAATGTTACTCGACAAGTGGTAGTAAGATTTATCAAGAACAATCTCATCTATCGCTATGGCGTACCCAACAGAATCATTACTGATAATGGTTCCAACTTAAACAATAAGATGATGAAAGAGTTGTGTGATGAATTCAAGATTGAGCATCACAATTCTTCTCCCTACCGACCTAAGATTAATGGAGCGGTGGAAGCGGCTAACAAGAATATTAAAAAGATTGTCCAGAAAATGGTTGTGTCTTACAAATATTGGCATGAAGTGCTCCCTACCGACCAAAGATTAATGGAGCGGTGGAAGCGGCTAACAAGAATATTAAAAAGATTGTCCAGAAAATGGTTGTGACTTACAAATACTGGCATGAAATGCTCCCTCTTTCTCTGCATGAGTATCACACTAGAGTTCGCACTTCAACTAGGGAAACGCCTTTCTCCTTGGTATATGGCATGGAAGTTGTAATCCAAACAGAGGTTAAGATTCCCTCCATAAGGATCCTAATGGAAGCCAAGTTAACAGAAGTTGAATGGTGTCAAGCAAGATACGACCAGTTGAATCTTATTGAAGAGAAAAGAATGACCACTTTGTGTCACGGTCAGCTTTAGCAAGAAAGAATGAAGAGAGATTTTGACAAGAAAGTCAAACCTCGAAGATTCAAGGAAGGTGATGTCGTGCTCTAGAAGATATTACCTCTCCAACCAGATCCCAGGGGCAAGTGGATCCCCAATTATGAAGGCCCATATGTTATTAAGAGAGCCTTCTCTGGCGGTGCTTTGACTCTTATGACTATGGATGGTGAAGCATTCCCACGACATGTGAATGTCGATATGGTTCAGAAATACTTCGCCTAAAGAAAGAAAAGGAAGCTCGCTAAGTTGAAAACCTGAAAAGGCGACTTAGGCGAAAAAAGAGCGTCTCGGTGGACTAAAAACCTGAAAAGGCGGTCCAGGCAAAAATTAGAGACAAGTTAAAAGGAAATAATTATCCTGATGGATTGAGAACCTGCGAAGTTAATCCATGAAAAAGTTAGGGAACTTTACAAGTAACCACATCCGGTATAACCTGGCCATCCTGAAGATGCTTTTTGAAGACTTTCAACCGACGTCAGCGTACGCCTGATAATCAAAAGATATTAGGGAGACTAGTAATCATTGTATTCCAATGTACCCTTTCCATTAAAAGTTACCATTTTCAAAATCCATGGAGTCATGTCGTTCGCAGATTACCATTCCATTAATAAAATTTGAGCCTTATCTCATTTCTTGGAACTCTTATATTTATTCTATCTTGCAAAATTTTACTTTTAAAATTAAAAGGATTTGAAACAAAGTCAAAGTTGTTTTCCAAAATAAAATGATAGATATTTTCTTAAAGAATCGTGGACACAGAGGTAAATGTTGACCCTGAATCCCCAAAAGAGTTTCTCCTTGAAACGAGAAACGAAGACACCAAATTTTCCCTACAGAGCAGCTAGGTCTTGACACAAGTTGTCTCTAGCCAAGAATGGGTTTTCTTCTCGAAATGAACAAATAAGGTTGAATAGGAGAGTGCTCTCTTCCCCGGCAAGACTTGCATCCCCAATAGAAGATGTTATTGACAATTGGTCGAGTATATACTCCGGTGTTGTCATCCCCAGCGTGGTCATCTATATTACATGTTTGTTTTGTTAGTATACACATAACACTCATTTATACATTCATATTTATGCACATCATATGCATCTTGTTAATGTGATAAAATTATTATTCCCCAAGCAATGTCTTTACTCCTTCCACTTAAGCGTCAACTTTAGGCAGAAAGACCCTTGATCCTTGTGTTTCCCCAGAGAGTTTATTCCTCATGGGAAGATCTTGTTTCAGCTTATTCATTTATCTGTAGATAGGATGAACCCCCAATTTGAGCTTATTCCTCATTGAAAAGTGTTTTTTGTGTCTCTTTCCAACTCCGCCTTGGATTGAACTTTGTCGCTAGTAGATATAATTATTTGGATCAGCAAATCCCGGATCCTAAAAGGTGCACTTATTTTGCACAATTAAAGACTTGGTACCCTCAAATGGTTCCCTAAAAAGTTTGATATATATCCCTGGCATCTGTTATTGTAATCTACCTGAGGACAAGTAATGATCTCTTTATTTGAGCAACTTGTATGTGCCCAATATCCTTCTTGAAAGAAGATGACAGTCTCTACGGAGCAATCGAAGAAACTCGTGAATGGTTAGTCTCTCAGTGACAGAAGACAGGTCATGATGAGAATTCCAATGGATGGTGAGCCTTCTCAAGATGATGAAGACAGTCTGTTGAAGAACATGGTTATTATCTCTATATGAATGGTTAGTCTCTCTAGCGTCAGGACAATTCATATTGAAGTTATTATGAATGGTTAGTCTCTCCATACCATGCTGAGACAAAGATTCCATCTTCTTCTCATCAGGTATCAGGAACTTAAATAGGGGCAGCTGTTGTTTCCCAATTTTTGACCACTGAGATCCCACCATATTCCAAATAGTAGAATCATCAACATCATCATAATCATCATGCATATGTCATTTGCTAACCAAAAATACAAAAAAAATTGTTGCTTGTTGCTTGTGTCCTAAGACAGGATACTGATCAAAGAGGAGACTAAGCAAATTACGGTTTTGAGGCCCACAAGGAAGTTCAACGTTCTCCTATGATTCACAGGGTTCACTCATCAATATCCAAGTCCAAAGATGGCCCAATTCAAGATCAATCACTTTCAAATTCACTTGAAACCCCAAAGTAGCGTTTTGACCTAATTCCACTAGAGGGTTGACTTTTAATTAGGACATGGCTCCAAGACTCAAACCATGATTCAAGGGCATCCAAATCATTATTATAATCCATTTACATCATTCATTTGAAGAGGAGACCTAGGTTCATATGGAATCCACAAAACGACAACTCATTTGGAAAAGTCAACTGTGTGGGTCAACCTTTGACTTTTGAGAAAAATGGTCAACCATGAACTTTTAAGGATTCAAATCATCATCATATGACTATTGAAGACATTTGACCAAGAGAAATCAAGAAAATTCATTAAGAATAAAAAATTCAATAAAAGTCAAAATTAGGGTTTTTAAGTGATTTTGACCTAATTTTGGGAACTTCAAATTTCACCTACACCCTAAAAAATCTCCCAATATAAAAGTTGTAGATCTTCATCAAATTAACAACTTTGTATCTCCTCATGGTTTCATTAAAAATGATTATTATGAGAGATATGAAATTTTGAAGATTATGTTCAAAAAAAAACTTAGAGAAATTTTAAGTGTTTTCACTTAGAATCATGGAAGCATGCTTGAAGTTGTACCTTGCTCTTGGAACTCCAATTTTCACATAACTTCATGAATAAGAAATGTGGTACAAGTATCACATGTGAACTCCAAACTCTGAGGTCTTTCCCTCCACAAACCCTAAATTGTGCCTATAAATAGAGGGTGTCATTCCCTTGATCAAACACACAAGAAATCTCCTAGTCACCATATGATCCAAAACTCCATTTTTGGTGTCTTTGCATTTTTAGAGCCATTTTGAATTGCAGTGGTTCTAAGAGTAAAAAAATCCTTCAAACACTCTCCATACACTTCATTGAAGCCGTAACCACCCTAACACCAACTTCCATTTTTACAAAAAGACTTTGACGAAAAGATAAAGGAATGTAACTTTCAGAAACGTAAAGTACAGAAATGTAAAGTGCGATAATGTAAAGACTTATCGAAAAGAAAACTGGAATTGAAGGAAAAACTGGGCGGAAAGTAAAAGAGACTTAAAGACACTTTGATTATGTAAATAGAAATTGTCATACCCCAAAATTTGCCCATCTCATTCCTCTTGCTCAAACTCAGATCAAGGTACAATAGCTCAGAGACATCCTATTGCACCCCAAAATTTTCCCATTTATTTATTCCCATTTGGCCTTCATATCACGTCCATGGGCATACCTCACATAGGTCATTCATTTGATACATTCATTCATATCATAGTTATTGTTGAAGAAAATTAACAAAGAAGGGCTGAGGTTGAGGAAATTCTTGGTTAAGAAGAAAATCTGAGGTCTTATTGAAAAGGATCATTTCCACTGACATACTCCTAAAATCAGGGTTTCATTCTCTCCAAGTCAAAGATTCGGTTAAGAGATACAATCCTCAGATCCATCAAGGTTTTCAAATTAGGGTTTTGACCAAAGTCAACCTTGTTGACTTTGTGGTCAAAATTTAATCAGGAGACGATTTTGAATGTGAAGTGTGGTTGTCCTGAGGAAATATTCGTTGAAGCTTCTTTGGTTGAAAATTGATTGAGAATTAGATCGGAAACAGATTAATCGGGAAATTCATCTGGAATCAGAAAAATCAGGAAAATTTGAATTTTGGGTTAGAATCAGGGTCAATTGTCGAATATTGACTTTTGGGGGAAAATCGGTCAAAGAAAATCAGAGAAATAAATAAAATCAAGAAAATGTCAAAATTACCAAAAATGGCAAGTTAGTTGAAATGGGAAATGGCTATAAATGGAAAGTTCTACACTTAGAATATTTTTGGAAAAGTTGATAGATGGCTGAGAAGCTTACTTCTTGTCCAGTTTATACATGGATCAAGGCATAATTTCAAGACAAGTTCAACACCAAAATTTCTCCTCTCATGGCATGGAACAAAAGTGTTGTTGGAAGTTTTCTAATTGGAAGCATGGATAAAAAGTTATGAAAGCGCAAAGTTGGGAAATCATTACTGGATGCAAGTCAAATGGCAAGGCAAATTTCTGGGCATACGCAAGCAATAGATCAAACACATGGTGGGTCATATTTGAAGCTAATTTGAGAGCATTACAAAAATTTTATAAATTCAAACTTGGTGTCAATCTTTTCTTTGACATGACCTCTACCAAACAAGACCAAAATCAAGGTAATTGGATGAGTTTTGAATCATCTATGAGGCTCCAAAGTAGCACACTCACACTGATCAGAATTGAGCACCAGGCTGGGCAGAAGTCCAAGTCACGCACCTTCATTTTGTCAAACTTTTGGCGTGCCATTTTTAACATTAATTTTAAGGCCCTACAAGTCTCCATATGGATCAAACTTGTTACTAAACCATTCCTTGTCATGTTCTCTTTCAAACAAGCCCAGGGTCACAATTGTTAGGCCAGCATTGAGTAAAATAAGAGACTTCAAATTCATGTGTCCATAAGTTTGAGGTCAGGCATCTTGCTAGGCCAAGGGCTTAAGGCACGCGCGCAGATGTTGAGGGCATGACACAACAGGTTCACAACCATCTTTCCCATACTTGCAACCATTGTTTCAACTACTCCTTAACATCATTGTTACTCCCTTCCATGTCCTTTTGAATTTGAACCCGAGTTTATGCTAAGAAAGTGTTCAGGAAGAGAGATATATGGGCATAAAGTGAGCATCATAGGTGACCCACAACAACAAAGCATCGAGCCAGAAAATGTTGTAGCATGCATGTGAAATTCATCAGCACCACTCACCTTACCTCATTTTGTCAAAACCAAAGACTGCATACATAAAGTGGAAAAAAAGTTACTACAAAATCCATGCACACATAAAGCAATAGAAGACTTTGCTCTATATACATAAACTTGTGTATTAAATTTACAAAAAAAGAAATAATCAGTTACAGCCTCACCATCATTTCCCCATACAGCCATGCAGTTTTCTCTACACATGAAAAAAGAAGAAGAGTTCACTACAAATATACAATATAACACTTGCATGCTAAGTTTTATGAACAAGTGCTAAACTACATGAGCCATAGCATACACTTCATGCACCCGCCTTATATAAGCAAACTCTACCCCATTTTCTGGGGAGAGGATTCATTTTTCTTTTTCTAGTTTCAAACACACTTTCATTCTCCCCCTTTTCTTTTTCAGTTTCACACAACTCTCATCACTCTTTTCACGCTCTCCCTCGTGCTCTCTCATCTCTCTCCACCATAACCTTTTTTCTAACCACCCTAATCACCACCGTAACAAACTCTCTCATCTCCCTAACCACCACCATAACAAACTCTCACTACACCTTCTACCTCCATCATCGTCCTTCAATCACCACTGCAACCACCACCATAATAACCTCAGGCCATCACAACAACAACCAACAAACTCAACCATCAATCTCTCCTTCATCATCATCTCCCTCATGGTCAACTAGGAGAATCATGTGCTCATGGCTTTTCGCGACGTTCAACTCACAATCTTGATGCGACATTACGTCTAAAGCTTGAAGTAAGAATCTGAGTCTATTTTCTTAGTCGATGTAGAGTGCATTCAATCTGCAGAGAGCCATGTCAAGAGCTCGTGATACACTAGAGTTTTCTGTCAATTCGATTCGGTCTCGCTCCATTAACAAGTTCTGAAGTTTTGTAGAAGTTTTCCGAAGACACGCTCGAGGTTCGTCAACAAGTAAGTTCTTGAATCTTTCTCAGCATACCTAGAACGACCATGTCAAGGTTCACATAGTGTTCGCTAAGTGCATTTGTTTGTTCAGACTCCGATTACCATTATTTACAGCATATGCGCATGTTTTCTTGTACATATTCATTGTATCTTGATTCTGTGAGTTGTACTAATCGTTTAGGATAGATTAAGATCATTTCGTGAAAGCCGGTGAGTTATGGCATAAGTTTGTGGCTTCTGTTCGTAATGTTAGAATGAGAGTTAGATGAAACTAATGCCGGATTTGGATTTATCTCGAAAAATTGAGTGGACCGGTGGTAATTTTTTTATTTTAAAGTTTGTTTTGTTTTCCGGCTAGGGATGCTCCCGGAGAAGACGACCGGAGCTAGTCTCCGACATCTGCATGTGTTTGAATAGATTCCCTTACGTGTTTGATCCTTATTGGCTTACATGCTTTTTGTGTTTCTCTGTGTTTACTTAATGCAATCATTGGATGGTGCGCTGGCATGATGTGATTGGCTAGCGTTTTATTTTGTCTTATATGACTTAATGTGCCTTGACCGTTTGATGCAGAGTTATACCATGAGTTGTCACGTTTTCATGTCACAAAAATAACATAGGCTTTGAAATAAATGCCTGTTGATAAATCAAAATGAAATAAAGTTGGGGCAATGTGGATACCGCTGGGCCTTGCAGCTAATTGGGTTCAGCGCTTTTCATTTTCACACCCTTGATCCTGAGGCCCAAAGCGTGTAGCACATAGATTTCAGTTCAATAAAAATGCTTTCACACCCCCTGTATGTACAGAATTTCTTCTTTTTGTAAAAAAATCGTTTCTCTTCTAATTTTTCATTCATGATTCATTTTTCTTTGAAATAAAAATGTGATAAAATATATTTTCTAACCAATTAGAATTTTAGGAGTGTTGTCTCTTCTTTTTAGAATTTAATTGTTGTTTTTCTTCAAATTGTGATTGGTACATAATAGTAAAAATACATAGTTTTTTAGTTTTAATTCTTGAAAATAGTTTCAACATGATAAAAAATACAAAAATTGCTTGTGAATATTTTCATGGTTATTTTAGATTTTAATTCTTCATTTTTGTGAATATTTTCAATACTTTGTGAAATGTCTAAAATACCCCTAGTTGTTAAAAGTTGACTTTAGTCATTTTAAACAACTTTCTTCCTAGTTAATTCCCTTTAGATGTTAGGTTAGTCCTTAATTAGGAATTAAACTTGTAGATTAGAATAACAATTAGGCTAGAAAATAGGTTAGTCTCCCCTCTTTCATTCTTTTTTCTTTTCAACATTAAAACATTAACAAATAGAGATGTGAATCACATTAAGAAAGTGATAGAGAAATGAGTGGGATTCATTCCCTAATCTGTTTATCAATCACTTAGTGGCATAGAAATGAGTGGGATTCATTCCCTAATCTGTTTCTCGGTCACTACTTAATGGGAGAGAAATGAGTGGGATTCATTCCCTAATCTGTTTCTCGAACATTAATTAATGGGATAGAAATGAGTGGGATTCATTCCCTAATCTGTTTCTTGAACATTATATAATGGGATAGAAGTGAGTGGGATTCATTCCCTATTCTACTTCTCGATCATTATACATTTTTATGTGATTCTAATCGCAAAGTAAATCCCCTTAAAAAATACCCAACCAAAAACATTCAAAACACTTAATAAAGGCTCGAATTAAAACAAAGTGATGAAGTGGTGCGAAACCTTGTATTGGGTTTTGTTCATCATGTAGTTACATAAAAAACACAAACCAAATCCTTGTTTTTCTATTGCCTTGTTAGGTGCTTAAGAACAAGTTAAGTCCTTTCCAGAAGTAGGCGTATAAGTCTCCAAAGGTCGAGCATCGTGGATTGTGACCTTAACCCCTATTCAACTAAAAAACACAAAACAAATGGAAACTATGGAGCCGAACTACGGTCGCTCTGATTCCTGGAAAGGGATACGTAGGCATTGGGTCACGGGGCCTAAGCGAGCACACTTGTAAATAATTCCTTCTTTTCCCCGCATTTCTTTTGCATTCATTCGCATTTAGGTTTAGACATAGATACACCCTTTAGATAGAAACAAACATAGGTGGATACCATCGAGTAGGATGGGCGTGAGGGGTGCTAGCACCTTCCCCTTGCGTAACCGACTCCCATACCCTGTTCTCTGGTCGAAAGACCTTGTTCTTATCCGAGTTAGGTTATCTGATATTCCTTTCCCTCGATGGGATGAATATATTGGTGGCGACTCTGATCCATTTTTCGCGGTAGCGACTGCTGGCGACTCTGCTGGGGACGTGATAGACTTGTGCTGGTCCATTCTTAGCCAGTCGATCCTAGCCTTTGTTTGTTTTGTTTATTGGGTGTTTTTTTTGTTTGTTTATTTTTTTACATATTGTATATATATGCTTGCATATCATGTTTAGTTTCCTGCTTGCATATCATGTTTAGTTTCCTGCTTGCATATCATGTCTACTTTCCATATTCTGGACTATATTATGGGTCCCCATGGGGACCAAATATTTTCTCTGTTTGCAGGTTGGGTGGGATGTTCTATGAGGTAAAAGGCCCAATACCCAGGCCAGAGTTGACACATAGGATACCTAGGATAGAGTGGATAGTCATGACGCCAATAGAATGTCAGGTTCTGTTGATTGCGATCACAAGACCCACGACCAGTTGAGATTCAAATGAGATACCATTGTTGGCATGTATTTGCAACAATGATGGTGTTTCAGGAGAATTGTTAACGCTGGAGACCTTTTGACCTACCTTGACCTAGATTCACCTGTGAGTGGGGTGGGATATACATGACAGGTACCGTTGGTGACTATTCTGTTCTGATGGTGACTATGGTTCTTATGGTGCTGTGGTACCGATGCCAGACCTTTGATCTCATGACATTTGACCTGTATCAGTTATTCAGAGGAGTGTACGGTGGTTACTAAGATTATATGGACCTTGATCCCATGCTTTTGCATTGCATAACATCATTACTTTATCCACTTCATTTGTGGGGGATTCTAAAGTCTATTTCCAAAAAAGAGGAAACAAAAAAAAAAGTAGAAAAATTGAAAAGATGGAAAAAAAAAAGAAAAAAAGATACTATATGCAAAAAAAAGATAATAAAAGAGAAACAAAAGTTGATGAAAAGACTTTAGGATTCCTTAGAAATGAAACATGCATTCATACTATCATGCATTTCATAGTTCTCCCAGAAGCTTATGAGGGCCCTTTCCATTCAAATTCTGACTTCAACAACAAATTGACTTCTCACCGCTACGTGCTCAAAAGTTAATGATGGAACAACTCTATGAGGACTTGAATGAGATGAGGACAGAAATGGGGATTGCCATGAATCAGTGTATGGAGGTTATTCAAGCCTTTTCTCTTGGACAAGGAAAAGTTGAGACAAGTTGGTCAAAGGCCAAATGCAAATGTTAATTTCACCCAGGAAAGTTCTTATGAATCTGAATGTTTGAATTATTGTTGAGATTACTATTCTTGGTAAGGAGAATTCACATCATGAAAGCCTCCAGGTTCCTGATTATTGAATCTGAAAAAGGTTTCACCTCTTGGAGAAAAGGTTGAAATCCATAAAAAGGTCGTGACTCCGCTTGTTTTGACATTGTTGGTTTGTGCCTAATGCTTGATATCAAGAGCTGCAAGGGTCATTTACTCTCACTCCGAATGGTTTGGACGCGCAAGTAAAAATAATAATCATCTCTTGTACATATGTGGAAGTTGCTTGGGGCTCCCGACCGAGGGATAAGCAAGACGTATTCTTATCTTGAGCATTGCACCATTTGCATTGCTCGAATCCCTAAAGCATTACAAATTCTTGGGTGACATCGTCAGAATCCTTTGCCATTTGGTAATCAGGAGTGTTCTACGAAGACATTTCTCATTCTCAAGCTATCGCTTCATATCATGGGTCATCTCTTCCCAAAATGTTCTTCTCAAAAGCCTTGGCTTGTCAACAAAGACATAAATAATATGGGAAATGAATCGATATAATTCCAGCGCCTTGTGTCCAAGTTGCTTCCCTGCTTGTTGGAATCTCAGTTGGTTAAGATTTGTGTTGTGGGTCTTCCTTACCACATATAGTTCTCCTGAGTTTGATGATCATACCAGCTTCATCCATTTATAATGGTGACTACTGTTCTAGCATCTATATTTGGGGCTCCCGACCGAGGGATAAGCAAGACATTGTCTATCTTGAGTATTGCATCATTTGCATTGCTCGAATCCCTAAAGTAAGGCCAAAATGCAACACTCTTGTACGCCTTTGTTGGAATATTCTTCTAGGAAGTAATCTAAAGTGTGTGGAAGGAACATATGATAATGCTAAGTGGTTACCATGCTGGGGCACCTAGCCATTCAACTGAAGGGGGTAGGACATTCAAAGGCAGAATTCAAGTCCTCGTCGATTTCAGAACAACCACATCCACTCCAAGAGGTTTTATGCACAAATTGAAGTCTCAATGTGGTATCATAACTGCAGAAAAGCGATCAAGAGCAATAAGTCCAGACGGAGTCAAGTCTCCTCAATAATGGCATTCATTATGTTCTTTGTTGCATTTTCATTTGTAACATTTTGTTGTTTGTTTAAACATTGCTTGCATGTAAAAATTTGTTAATTTCTGAATGAAAACCATAATACATTGTTTATGTTTGCCTTGAATTAAACCATTTGTTTTCTCTCATAAAATGTTTTGGCATTACGATACCAATTTTTACTAATCACTTGCTTAGGCAAAGAGCGGAGGGAGAATGATGAGATATAAAAATGCAAAATCCCTAATTGTGTTTTTGAATAAAACCCTGCTGAGGATGTACAGGCATTGTTTCAAATCCCCAAACACTGGAGATATAAGGGAGATAGACCCTCGTTAACCCCTTTGAGCCTTGAAGTAGGAGTTTCTTTTCAAAAAAAAACCCTCATTTTTAACCCTGGGGTAGGGTAGTGTTCATTTAACTTGATCAAGTGTTAAAAACTCACAAATGATATGCATCTAAGGATACAACAATGGTTATCCTTCAAAAGGTTGAGGAAAGTCAAAACCGTGATGGTTATCCTTCACCTACCAAGAGGACAAAAGATGACGATACCACAATGGTGATCCTTCATCAATCATGGAATGAGGCAGTCGCAATCACTTCCAACGAATCAAAGACAATGAGAGGTCACACGACTTGTTCAAAAAAAAAAAGAGCAAAAAATATGGCAAAAAAAATGAAAAGAAAAATGATGAAAGAAAAGAAATAGCAATAAAAAGAAAAATGATGGCGAAAATAAAGCAAGAACAAAGTCGTGTGATAATGAATCAAAAGAATAAAAGGTGAGCGACTGCCATGTCCGAAAAACCTCAATTATTCCTCAACCATTTCAAAAATTCCTTGTGAGGGATGAGCACTCATGTTGAGTTAATTGAACTTAGGAGTGGAGAACATCACGAAGGGGGTGGGGACCAAATAATTTTGAGCCTAAAAATCCTTTGCTTCTGAAAACCGTGAACCCGACCAAGTTACAACCTTTAAAAGTCCTAATTGAAGTAGGGTTTATTTCGAAAGTGCACTCCAATGAGATAGCGTTTAACTGACTCCCAATGAAGTGTAACATATATCTATGTTGGTATTGTATGCCCGCTTTACATTTCATTCACAAGAGGTGGCCACCTCATTGCATAAAAAGTTTTTTAACTTCAAGACTAGCATAGGCTTTGCATTATAATTATCATTCTTAGGATTGACATTCTTTTGCATATAAAACATTTTGCTTAAACATCAAGGAAGTTTCCATGAGGTGAATCCATGAAGAGCTTGATCATGTCAAAGTAAAAAAGACTTGACAACTCCGTAGAGTAAAATGAAATCATTATCAAAGCAAGTTGCCTGAATACTCCACCGAGCATATGCAGATTGATGCCCTCGTTGTTTTATTATTAAGGGACAAGTGCCTGAACACTCCGTTGAGCCTGATCAGTTTGATACTGTTCTTGATTGGTTACCCTGAGGGAAAAGAGTTGAATGAACAATTGAGCAAATTAGTTGAGACCTTCTTTGGTTGACTACCCTGAGAGGAGAAGTCTGAATACTTTGTTGAGTAGATGCATTTTGATTAAGTACCTTGAGGGGAAGAGTATGAAAACTCTATTGAGTGTGATAAAGTTGCTTCCATAGTTTGGTTGACTTCAAGGGAAGTAAACTTGAGGATACTGATAAGATGTACATAATCAGGGGCGATCACGACGAGGAATCTCTCTCGTGAGTTCAGCCAACCTGGGGCAATCAAATCTAGGTTTTACGTCTCAAATCCAATTAATCTAGGGAAATCAAGTCGAAGTTTGACCTCTCAAATTCAGTCAATCAGGGGAAGAGATGTCGAGACACATCTCTCAAAGTTTAGTCAATTTATGGCAGTTACGTCGAGACTCGACAAATCTCTTCAAGGACATGTTGATCAGGAGGGACCATTTCAAATGCTTGAATATGCTGAGGCAGAATTATCTCAAGTGATTGTGGTGTAAGGATCCTTTCGAGGCAAATGTCTTCGTAAATCAGATACCTTCTTAAGTCAGGCAGCCTGGGGCATAATCTTTTGATTTGTATTGAAGGAACCGTCATTCACTTGTAAAGTGCAGTTGACCATTCTAAAGTTGATAGGTATCATAATGCTTTTCCCCAACAAGTTACTCTCTCCCCAAGCATAGGAGTTTATTTCTCCTAGAAAAGTCATTCCTCAAGCATAGGAGTTTATTTCTCCTTGAAAGTCTCTCCTCGAGCATAGGAGTTTATTTCTCCTGGAAATTTGTTCTCTTCCTAAGTATAGGAGTTTATTTCTCCTGGGAGTGTTCCAATCCTCCCAACAAGGGTTCTTCATCAGGGTTTCTCATCCCCGCTATGGTGAATTGGGGGAATCTCCTCGTGTAAAAAATCTCCAAGCAATGGCACATGGTGAAAAGTTAGAAATTATTCTTCAAGTCAACAATCAAAAGTATATCCTGCAAGTTGAATTCCAATGTCTATTGGCACCCCCACAGAGTTCTTAACACTAAGGGGATTCTCCCTGGTGTTTACCTCTCCTGAGGTCAGAGACGAAGCTCAATCAATAAGTCAGCGGAATATTCTCTAAAGGGCCCTCGTTATCTCTGCATATAGTAATCATTGCATTCATATTGCATCTATAAAAATGCGTAGCATTCCCATGAATATGGAGCATTACGCCATTGAAAAATCCAAACATGCATCAAAGCATAAGTCAAGTTTGAATGTGTTTCAAAGGCACAAGGTAATATACCCCCAGAAGAAGTCTCACTTTCTCTCTCCAGTGTGGATTGGATACAGAGTCATTCTTCGTCAAAATCATTCTCTCTATGGTTATTTCCCGTTTGCTGAGCCCAATCGTTTGGATAACCTATACTTTGTGTGTGGCAATTCGAACGAATGTCACTCTTGTAGAATTACACCCCGCCTTTTGGCCTGAGGGAACCATGTAGTTCTTAAGCCCCAAGTAACCATACCTCTTTCAAAGACCAGTGTTTACTGGCATCATCTAATAGAGTCTGGTCGTCACCAATCCTCTCTTTGTATTCACTTTTCGTGAGTCCCCTTACTGCCTTTTGCACAAGGGATGTCTCTTGCTTCTTGAAAGTTTGCCTTGGTTATTTTCCCGTATGCTGCGTGCAGATTAGAGTGCGAATGAGGGTGGGCATTCAACCCATCTCATTTTTCAATCATTTGGGTAATCAAACTTGGTGTGTGGCAACTCGAATGAATGCCACTCTTGAAGAGTACACCCCGCCTTTTGGCCTAAGGGATCCATGTAACTTTTATGCTTCGCAAGCATCAACATCTCTATGAATGTTCAGTGGTTACTGTCATCCGCGTGTCGAGTCTAGTTGTTACTAGTCTTGTTTTGGTTATTTTCCCGCATGTCGCGTGCATAATAGAGTGCGAATGAGGGTGGGCATTCAACCCATCTCATTTTTCAATCATTTGGGTAATCATACTTGGTGTGTGGCAACTCGAATGAATGCCACTCTTGAAGAGTACACTCCGCCTTTGGCCTGAGGGATCCATGTAATTCTTATGCTTCGCAAGCATCAATATCTTCCTGAAAGCCCAGTGTTTACTGGCATCCCCTGATTGATTCTAGTTGTCACTAGCCTTTCTTTCAGTCAAGCCCAATGGTTATTGGCATCGCCTTCAAAGTCCAATGTTTATTGGTATCGCCTTTAAATTCAGTGTTATTAACATCCCATAGAGTCTAGTTGTTACTAGTCTCCTTCAGTCAAGTCCAATGATTATTGACATCTCTTTCCTTAAAGTCCCATGGTTATGGGCATCCTTCAAAGTCTGGTTGTTACCAGCAAAAGTCCTGTGGTTACAGGCATCCTTCGGTTAGGTCTGATTGTTATTGGTCCTTTCCTTCAAAGTCTGGTTGTTACCAGCAAAAGTCCTGTGGTTACAGGCATCCCTTGGTTAAGTCTAGTGGGTTCTAGCCTTTTCCTTAAAGTCCTATGGTTACAGGCATCCTTCGGTTAGGTCTGATTGTTATTGGTCTTTTTCTTCAAAGTCTGGTTGTTACCAGCAAAAGCCCTATGGTTATTGGCATCCTTTGGTCGAGTCTAGTGGTTACTAGCCTTTTCCTTAAAGTTCCGTGGTTATGGGCATCCTTCAAAGTCTGGTTGTTACTAGCAAAAGTCCTGTTGTTACAGGCATCCTTTGGTCAGTTCTAGTTGTTACTAGTCTGTTCCTTCAAAGTCCTGTTGTTACAGGCATCCTTTGGTTAGGTCTGATTGTTATTGGTCCTTTCCTTCAAAGTCTGGTTATTACCAGCAAAAGTCTAGTGGTTACTAGCCTTTTCCTTAAAGTCCTGTGGTTACAGGCATCCTTTGGTTAGGTCTGATTGTTATTGGTCCTTTCCTTCAAAGTCTGGTTGTTACCAGCAAAAGTCCTGTTTTTACAGGCATCCCTTGGTCGAGTCTAGTGGTTACTAGCCTTTTCCCAGAAGTCCTGTAGTAACAGGCATTCTCCGGTTGGGTCTGATTGTTATTGGTCCTTTCCTTCAAAGTCCTGTAATAACAGGCATTCTCCGGTTGGGTCTGATTGTTACTGTTCCTTTCCTTCAAAGTCCGGTTGTTATCGGCAAAGGTCCAGTAGTTGACTGGCGTTTCTTGTTTATATCAAGCATTTAATAGTATCCCTTGTTTGGAATCAATAGTAATTGATGTCCTCTTCCAAAATCACAATTACAAACGTCACCTCAGAGTTGTTACTCTAGAGCGCAAATTTTTGGGTTCTTTGGTATTCAGTCCACTTACACCTCAAATGTCCAAAACTTGTATTGTTCGTACATTCAGGTCTAAGAAGATTGAATAGGGGCAACTGTTGCACCCCAAAATTTGCCCATTTATTTATTCCCATTTGGCCTTCATATCACGTCCATTGGCATACCTCATATAGGTCATTCATTTGATACATTCATTCATATCATAGTTATTGTTCAAGAAAATTAACAAAGAAGGGATGAGGTTGAGGAAATTCTTGGTTAAGAAGAAAATCGGAGGTCTTATTGAAAATGATCATTTCCATTGACATACTCCTAAAATCAGGGTTTCATTCTCTCCAAGTCAAAGATTCGGTTAAGAGATACAATCCTCAGATCCATCAAGGTTTTCAAATTAGGGTTTTGACCAAAGTCAACCTTGTTGACTTTGTGGTCAAAATTTAATCAGGAGACGATTTTGAATGTGATGTGTGGTTGTCCTGAGGAAATATTCGTTGAAGCTTCTTTGGTTGAAAATTGATTGAGAATTAGATCGGAAACGGATTAATCGGGAAATTCATCTGGAATCAGAAAAATCAGGAAAAGTTGACTTTGGGGTCAAAATCAGGGTCAATTGTCGAATATTGACTTTTGGGGGAAAATCGGTCAAAGAAAATCAGAGAAATAAATAAAATCAAGAAAATGTCAAAATTACCAAAAATGGCAAGTTAGTTGAAATGGGAAATGGCTATAAATGGAAAGTTCTACACTTAGAATATTTTTGGAAAAGTTGATAGATGGCTGAGAAGCTTACTTCTTGTCCAGTTTATACATGGATCAAGGCATAATTTCAAGACAAGTTCAACACCAAAATTGCTCCTCTCATGGCGTAGAACAAAAGTGTTGTTGGAAGTTTTCTAATTGGAAGCATGGATAAAAAGTTATAAAAGCGCAAAGTTGGGAAATCATCACTGGATGCAAGTCAAATGGCAAGGCAAATTTCTGGGCATACGCAAGCAATAGATCAAACACATGGTGGGTCATATTTGAAGCTAATTTGAGAGCATTACAAAAAATTTATAAATTCAAACTTGGTGTCAATCTTTTCTTTGACATGACCTCTACCAAACAAGACCAAAATCAAGGTAATTGGATGAGTTTTGAATCATCTATAAGGCTCCAAAGTAGCACACTCACACTGATCAGAATTGAGCACCTGGCTGGGCAGAAGTCCAAGTCACGCACCTTCATTTTGTCAAACTTTTGGCGTGCCATTTTTAACATTAATTTTATAAATTCAAACTTGGTGTCAATCTTTTCTTTGCCATTTTTGTCAGAATTGAGCACCTGGCTAGATGAAGTCCAAGTTCGCTCTGGCCTTTTCAGCTTTCAATTGTTCGACTTGTCGAACTCTATCTGCCAGTTGGGCCATATCCCTCAAATATTGAGTATCCAATTTCTTTCTAATTGAAAAGTCTAGAGCTCTTGCAGCCATTTCGACTAATTCGTGTTCTGGAACAACTGTGAAGCATCTTGATTTCAGCAAACGGAACCTATTCAAATAATCATCTATGGGTTCCGTGAATTTCCTCTTAATGCTAGCCAACTCTTTCAAACTTATCTTGGTTTGGCCCATAGGGAATTGTTCATGGAACAATCTCTCCAAATGTGCCCACGCATCTATGGAATTTGGGGGTAAGGTGGTGTCGCTACCGCAAAAAATGGAATCAGAGTCGCCACTAATATATTTATCCCATAAGGGAAAGGAATACCAGGAAACCTAACTCAGAATAAGAACAAGGTCTTTCGACCAGAGAACAGGGTACGGGAGTCGGTTACGCAAGGGGAAGATGCTAGCACCCCTCACGCCCATCGTACTCGATGGTATCCACCTATGTTTGTTTCTATCTAAAGGGTGTCTAATGTCTCTAACCTAAATGCGAATGAATGCAAAAGAAATACAGGAAAAAAAAGGAATTATTTACAAGTGTGCTCGCTTAGGCCACGCGACCCAATGCCTACGTATCCCTTACAAGGAATCAGAGCTACCGTAGTTCGGCTCAATAGTTTCCATTTGTTTTGTGTTTTTTAGTTGAACAGAGGTTAAGGTCATAATCCACGATGCTCGACCTTTGGAGACTTACACGCCTACTTTGGAAAGGACTTAACTTGTTCTTAGGTGCCTAACAAGGCAAAAGAAAAGAATCTTGGGTTTGTGTTTTTTATGTAACTACATGATGAACAAAATCCAATACAAGGTTTCGCACCACTTCATTACTTTGTTTTAATTTGAGCCTTTATTAAGTGTTTTAAATGTTTTTGGTTGGGTATTTTTTAAGGGAATTTACTTGCGATTTGAATCACATAAAAATGTATCATGATCGAGAAACTGATTAGGGAATGAATCCCACTCATTTCTATCCCATTATGTAATGTTCGAGAAACAGATTAGGGAATGAATCCCACTCATTTCTCTCCCATTAAGTAGTGATCGAGAAACAGATTAGGGAATGAATCCCACTCATTTCTCTCCCACTAAGTGATTGAGAAACAGATTAGGGAATAAATCCCACTCATTTCTCTCCCACTAAGTGATTGAGAAACAGATTAGGGAATAAATGCCACTCATTTCTCTACCACTTTTAATAAGGTGTGATTCGCATCTTTATTTATTAGTGTTTTAATGTTGAAAAGAAAAAAGAAATGAACAAGGGGGAGACTAACCTAATCAAGTCTAGCCTAATGATTGTTATTCTAGTCTAAGTCTAATGTTAACATGGTGACTAATTTCTAAAAGGAGCATTAAGATGGTATTAACAAAGTAGGCCAAAAATACGGCCAAAACAAGTAACAAAATCACACAACAATTACAAAAATAACATGAAAATGATACGAAAGAAATAAAAGAAGTGATCTAAAAATTAGTACTAAAATTAGTCTAAAAATACTACTATTTTTATGAGTTTTTTTAGGTGTTAAGGGAATTCTAATTCAAGCCTAAATTGTACTAAAAGAACCTAAATTCTAATAAGCCTAAACTAGTATTTTTTTAGTGATTATTTTTCTATGTCAAAAATTGGGTTAAAGTCTAAAAACTAATAGGAGAAAAATAGCATTTTTATTATTAAAAGAAATAAGTAAAATCTATTTAAAAAAAAACCTATGTTCCACTAAAAAAAAACAAAGAGCTAGGGGGATGTGAAAGAAATATGATGGTGCAGTTAGTAAAATGGGCGCATGGCCCAGGAACTGGCCCCAAGATAGTTTTTGTTACTATCTTTCTATGCCAAAAATGAATATGGACCAGTGGGGGTGCATTCAGTATTTTTGTTTCAATATCTTCTTCAGCAAAACAAAGAAAAAAGATGAATGGGCCTCTAGGGGGTGTGATTAAGAATTCGTATGGCCCATGGTTATGTGGTGATTCATTGATTTCAGATTTTATTATTCAATTAAAAATAAAAGTAATTAAATTAAATTAAGAAAGAAGAAAAAGGGATTAGGTCAAATGTGTGACCTTTGAAGTTCTCAGACTCTCCTCCTCTCACGTAACGGCGGCGCTTTTTCGAGTTCGCCCTCTCCGATCAACTCTCTAGTCTTGCCGTTCAGCTTCCGATCAGCAACCTCCAGCCACCACACAAACACTTCCCTCGGACTCATTTTCGTTTCCCATCCGTTAAAATCAAAAAAACCCCAAGCTTTCGCAGTGGAACCAAACACGATACACAAAGATTCGGAACTCGATTCTTGGAGAGGAGACCAAGCGTGAAGAGAAAGAAAGCTTGAGAGGATAATCCGATGAACACCTATGCGAAATAAACGCAATAGGCCGAGAATTCTTCAGGTAAGTTTTGACTTTGAGTTTCTCATTCTTCCTTCTTCTTCTTCTTCTTCTTCTTCTTCTACCTTTCTCTGTTTTTGTTAAACCGTGATTGGTGTGGAATTGCGGTTATGATCGTTGTTGTTGCGTTGAGGGAGAGTGAGGATTTAGAGGCTGAGAGATAAACTCAGTGTGTAGGTTGTAGAGAAGATGAGAGATTGCATAGATGAAAAAGGTTGCGTGAAGATTGATGAAAGAGATGGTGTAGTCGCAGGGGCTAAGCTCGACTGATAAGAGCTTCAAACGTTGAAGCTCTATCAATGGTGGATTGGTGAGCTTTGAGTGAGGTTGAGGGATGTGAAGGTGAAGGAGTTGCAGAAGAGAAGTGATGAATGAGAATGATGAAGTGGATGAAAGGTGAATTATGGCGTGAGGCTTGAATTGTGGAGGGAAATTCTGTTATATAGAGTTCATGAGAGGATGTGAGCCATTGGATTAGGGGGAGTTTGTTATGAGATTAAGGGTGAGGATTGAATTAGTTGTGGAGTTAGTTTTTTTCTGTTATGAAGCTAGGAGTTAGTTAGAAACGATTATTTTCTGTTTTGCTAGTTGTGTTTGACAGTTGGGGATATTTTGGGATGAGTTGGGAAATTCTGACTCAGTTAGTTATGGATTCAGTTAGAAGCTCTTAATAGTTACTTTTGGATTTTTGATTAATCTTAGGTTTTGAAACCCTGTTATGTTAAAGGTCAAGTAAAGAAAGTGTTAATTAAAACTGCTAAAACATGGATAGTTAGAAGACTAATTAGTTAAAAACTGATTGTTACTAAAGGTTAATTGATAGAAACATGTTAGCCTGGACTAAACATAACTTTGGCTTGTTGAAACCGTGTGCCTTGGTTCCTTTTGATTATATGTATGGTGAACTCTAACATATTATGGATGCCGAGATGATATGGTGATCTATACTAATGTTGCGCAGGTGCTGGTAGTTGGTTTTGAATAGTGGCAGGTGTACATGACTTGAAGATGACTTTAATATTGTGATGAGTGTTTGAATGTTGAACATAAGCTGACTATAGGCAGAACTTGAATATACTGTTAGATTTGAGTCTGAATTTGGTTTTATGTATGGCTGAACCATGATGAATGATGACACTGAACTGAGACATTCTGATATTGCAGGTTTGGAGAAGCATGAGGAAGTGAATGTTGTGGCTGAGTGAGTTTAACTACTATGGTTGAATGGGATGGGACTGATTTGATATTGGCTTGATAGTGTGAAGTTCGTAGGCATCTCGTCGCGGCTTGAACGTAGACCTGAAACTGAATTGACCTTTTGTTGTGCAGGTTTTCTTTATGAACTGAATTGGAATCCAACTGTTAGGGTGGACTCGGTTTGAATCGAAGGGATGTGGAAGGTTTGAACTTTTGTATGGTAAGTGATTGCATGGTAATTGGCCACTGTTTGTATGCATGAATGAATTTCAAATTGAAGCATGGTTGGCCCACCTTAGGCATAACTTGGATGAATCTCAAGAAGTACAAATGGCTGGAATACCGAGATAGCATGAAGACAGTGTAGTTTAGTATTTTCAAAGCCAATAGTCACGGATATGTTAATCAAAAGTCAATATTTTGGCTTTGACTTCCTTTTGCATTGTTAGCTCTTTTTTTTTGTAATGAAATTTGACTCTCGAAGTTGTAATGAAGTGTGAATATTTTATTTTTTCAACCAACATTTGCATCCTTTATTTCCCTTCATTTGCACTTAATTTGAATTTCCAATCTCTTCCAATTGCATCTTTGAAAATGATATATGTTGTTCCAAGATTCCATTTTCCACACTCTGCGCTTTAATATTCCGAACAACATCAAACAATAACTTGCAACGGAAATGAGACCCTTTAATCACGACTTGTAGCACTATCCACTTAGATGAATTAAGTCAATAACCTGTGAAGGAAGAAACCTCAAATTGATCCCTACTCTAAACCATAGCGCCATGAATGTCGTCTGGTGGTGAAGTGCATATGAAGCCCACCAACCTTGATGTGAAAAAAGATGATGAAATTGCCCGGTCACCAAAAGCCTTTGGGCACAAACCTTAATCCAAAGAATCTTTATCCCATAGAATTAGAGAAATAAATCCTAGGTTAAGAAACCCATACACATAGAAACCATATGATCAAATGCCTTTCAGAAAACCCGTACCAGTCACGTACTTGATTATGTGTCAAACATCTTTTTTCTTTGAGGAAATGAATAACTTTTTGCCAAGATCTATGTGAAACTCCAGCTTGTTTCATGACCCTTGATCCCTTGCTAGACTAACGATTAATGAATGCATGAATTATGTTATATGACCTAATAGAGGTATGCAGATGAAATGTGAAGCGTAAGCCGGTTAGAAGTTAAATAAGTGGGAAAATTTTGGGGTGCAACAGCTGCCCCTATTTAATCGTCTTAAACCTGAAGGTGAGATTGGCGTTAGCCTTTCGAACATTCGAGGTAGAAGAAGATTAAATACTAAAGTACCAGAAAATTTGCGCTCAGAGTAACGGATGAATGTCCTTTTTCTTTTCCTTTTGAATGCTGCTTCCTCTTAACAAGCTTCAATAGGTAACAGTATGATATTACCGTATGATTTTCTCGAAAGAAAGGGAAGAATTGGTGATGCCCATTTGCAATAGGCAAGTGCAAAAGATTGGTTTGCCATGACACTTTTTTTTAGAGTATATGACAAACGTCCACAACTCGAAGGTTGGGACACTCACGACTCGAAGTCGGAAACTCAGAACTCACAACTCAAAGATTGAAAGACTCACGACTCGAGGTCGGAAACCCAAAACTCACAACTCAACGGTTGGAATCTCTGAACTCTCAAATCAACGGTTGGAAAACAAAGGACTCACAACTCAACGGTTGGAATCTTCAAGACAAAAGGTCGGAAACTCACGACTCGAGGTCGAAAAACAAAGGACTCACAACTCAACGGTTGGAATCTTCACGACAAAAGGTCGGAAACTCACGACTCGAGGTCGGAAAACAAAGGACTCACAACTCAACAGTTGGAATCTGACGACTCGAGGGTCGGAAAGCAAAGGATTCACAACACGAGGGTTGGAAAACTGATGACTCGAGGGTCGGAAAGCAAAGGATTTACAACACGAGGGTTGGAAAATTGACGACTCGAGGGTCGGAAAGCAAAGGATTCACACAACGAGGGTTGGAAAAATGACGACTCGAGGGTCGGAAAGCAAAGGATTCACAACACGAGGGTTGGAAAACTGACGACTCGAAGGTCGGAAAGCAAATGATTCACAACACGATGGTTGGAAAACTGACGACTCGAAGGTCGGAAAGCAAATGATTCACAACACGATGGTTGGAAAACTGACGACTCGAAGGTCGGAAAGCAAAGGATTCACAAAACAAGGGTTGGAAAACTCAACTAGATCTGAAGGGGTATGCCGATAACCATCGGACTTGAACGGGGAGGACTAATCAACACTAGACCTGACCGAAGGATGCCCATAACCACGAGACTTGAAAGAGATGCCAATAATCATTGGACTTGACTGAAGAAGACCAGTACGACTATACTCTACTGGGGATGTTGTTAAACGCTAGGTTTGCAAGGAAACATTGATGCTCGCGAAGCACTAGAACTACATGAATCCCACAGGCCGAAAGGCGGGTTGTAATTCTACAAGAGTGACAATCATTCGAATTGCCACACACCAAGTATGGTTATCCAAATGATCGAGATATGAGACATTACCCTCACTTCAATTGCACTCGGCCAACGGGAAAATAACCACGGAGACTAGTGACCACTAGACTCGACTAGAAGACGTCAGTAAACACTGAAAAATTTCTGAGAAATTGATGCTTGCGTAGCATAAGAATTACATGGATCCCTCAGGCCAAAAGGAGGGGTGTACTCTTCAAGAGTGGCATTCATTCGAGTTGCCACACACCAAGTATGATTACCCAAATGATTGAAAAATGAGATGGGTTGAATGCCCACCCTCATTCGCACTCTAATCGGCACGCAGCATACGGGAAAATAACCAAGGCAAACTTGCAAGAAGCAAGAGATATCCCTTATGCAAAAGGCAGTAAGGGGACTCACAAAAAGTAAGTACAAAGAGAATACTGGTGACGACCAGACTCTATTAGATGATGCCAGTAAACACTGGACTTTGAAAGAGGTATTGTTACCTGGGGCATAAGAACTACATGGTTCCCTCAAACCAAAAGGCGGGGTGTAATTCTACAAGAGTGACAATCATTCGAATTGCCACACACAAAGTATGGGTTATCCAAACGATTGAGCTCAGAAAACGGGAAATAACCATAGATACAATGATCTTGACGAAGAATGACTCTGTATCCAATCCACACTGGAGAGAGAAAGTGAGACTCCTTCTGGGGATATACTATTTTGTGCCTTTGGAGAACATACAAACTTGGCTTATGCCTTGATGCATGTTTGATTTTTTCATGGTGTAATGCTCCATATTCATGGAAATGCTACGCAGTTTTGTAGATGCAAGGTGAATGCAATGATTACTATATGTAGAGATAACGAGGGCCCTTTAGAGAATATTCCACTGACTTGTCGATCGAGCTTCGTCTTTGACCTCGGGAGAGGTAAACACCAGGGAGAATCCCCTTAGTGTTAAGAACTCTGTGGGGATAGATCTTGATATTTTGGCATCAAATCGCAAGATATACTTCTTCGTTGACTTGAAGAATGACTTCTGACTTCTCACCATGTGCCATTGCTTGGAGGATTTTTGACATGAGGAGATTCCCTCTTTTCACCAAGTCGGGGATTAGAAATCCATATAAGGAACCTTGGTTGGGAGAAGCGGAACAACTCCTAGGAGAAATAAACTCCTATCCTCGAGAAGAGACAGATTTCTAGGAGAAATAAACTCCTATACTTAAGGAATGGAATCAACTCTCAGGAGAAATAAACTCCTATGCTTGGGGAGAGTAACTTTAGGCATCTTGCTGGGGAAAAGCATTATGATACTTCTCCAATTTGTGATGGCCACCTGCACTTTACAAGTGAATGATGGTTCCCAAAAGATTGTTCTCGACGTAACTGCCCCAGATTGATTGAATTTTGAGAGAGATGTCTCGACATCACTTCCCTTGATTGGCTGAATTTGAGAGGTCAAACCTCAAATTGATTGCCCTTGATTATATACATCTTACTAGAATCCTCCAGTTTTACTTCCCTTAAGATCAAACAAACTGAGGGAGTAACTTTACCATATTCAACAAAGCTTTCAACCATTTCCCTCAAGGTAACCAATCAAAGAAACATCAATTGTTCATGCTCAACGGAGTTTTCAAGCCATATGCCTCTTGCTAATCAATCAACAAAGGTACCTACTGCCTATGCTCAATGAAGTCTTCAGGCAACATGCCCCTTGATATCAGTCTCTGAAATGATTGTTTTTTACTCTACGGAGCTCTCAAGTCCTCTTACTTTGACACGATCAAGCACTTCATGGATTCTCATCATGGAAACTTCCTTGATGTTTAAGCAAATGTTTTTATGCAAAAGAAAGTTAGTTATAAGAATGACAATCCTAATGCAAAGCCTATGCTAGTCTTGAAGTTTACACAAACTTTTTATGAAATGAGGTTGCAACCTCTTGTGAATGAAAGATAAAGCGAGCATACGATACCAACATATATGTGTCACGCTTCATTGGGAGTCAGTAAACACTATCTCATGGGAGTGCGTCTTCGAAATAAACCCTACTTCAATTAGGACTTTTAAGGGTTGTAACTTGGCCTGGTTCATGGTTTTTAAAAAACAAAGAATTTTTAGGCTCAAAATTATTTGGTACCCACCCCCTTCGTGATATTCTCCAGTCCTATATTCAGTTAACTCAACACGAGTGCTCATCCCTCACAAGGAATTTTGAAATGGTTGAGGAATCAATGAGGTTTTTCAGACATGGCAGTCGCTCACCTTTTATTCTTTTGATTCATTATCACACGACTTTGTTCGTGCTTTCTTTTCGCCATCATTTTTCTTTTTATTGCTATATTCTTTTCTTTCATCACTTTTTTTCCTTTTTTTTCTTGTTTTTTTGCTCTTCTTGTTTTGAACAAGTCCTGTGACCTCAAATTGTCTTTGATTCGTTGGAAGTGATTGTGACTACCTCATCCCATGATTGATGAAGGATTACCATTGTGGTATCGTCATCTTTTGTCCTCTCGGTAGGTGAAGGATAACCATCACGGTTTTGACTTTCCTCAACCTTTTGAAGGATAACCATTATTGTATCCTTAGATACATACCCTTTATGAGTTTTGAACACTTGATCAAGTTAAATGAACACTACCCTGCCCCAGGGTTAAGATAAAGGTTTTTTCTGATCAGAAAAGAAACTCCTACTTCAAGGCTCAAAGGGGTTAACGAGGGTCTATCTCCCTTATATCTCCAGTGTTTGGGGATTTGAAACAATGCCTGTACATCCTCAGTAGGGTTTTATTCAAAAACACACAATTAGATATTTTTCATTTTTATATCATCATCATCCTCCCTCCGCTCGTTGCCTAAGCAAGCGATTAGTAAAAAGTTGGTATCGTAATGCCAAAACATTTTATGAGTGAAAACTAATGGATTACTTCAAGACAAACATAAACAAAGTATTGTGATTCTCATTTGAAAATTAACAAATTTTTACATGCAAGCAATGCTTAACCAAACAAAGAAAGACTACAAATGAAAATGCAGTAAATAACTAAATGAATGCCATTGTTGAGGAGACTTGACTCCGTGTGGACTTATTGCCTTAGAAGATCCACTAAGTCAAAGGAGAACTTCAATTTTGGCCCTCAGGTGTGAAAGTGATAGCCATAGAATCAATCAGGTCTTGAACCTTGTCTTTGAATGGATGACAGTCTTCAATCGAATGCCCAGGTGCCCCAGCATGGTAGCCACAACTAACATTAGGGTCAAATCCCTCAGGATACGGGAAAGAAACAGGCTTCAACTGCTTTGGTTCTACCAAGGAAAGATTGATCAAGTGAGAGAACAACTTATCACGAGTCATAGGAATGGGATCATACACTCTTTTTGACCTTCTATGCTTCTTTCTACCTTGTGGGTGACGATTCTGTTGACAATTCTGCCTTGTTGGCGCATGCTGACTTGATTGATCCTTTGGGATAAGCCTCTGTTGAACAAACTGAATGGGAGGCTGACTAAGAGTTGTAACACAAATTTGTGGGTCGTCCTAAACAGGAGTAACTTCCACTGCTTCATGACAAGAGAGATGATCAAGAGAATAATCAGGAGATCCCTCTTCATAAGCAGAAACTGCATTGGTCTCTTCATTCATTTTCTTATGGAATTCAGAAGGAGTATCAACAACTTGGACATTACCATTCCTAATACCATGCTCCATTCGTTCTCCGACGAGAACCAATTCTGCAAAATCAGAGGCTTTACATGCAGCCAAACATTGGTAGTATGGACTTTCCATCACATCCTTGAACATATCCATGAGCTCTTTCTCTAAGAGTGGAGGTTGAACTTTAGCAGCTAATTCTCTCCATCTTCGGGCATATTCTCTGAATGATTCGTCAGTTTTCTGAGTCAAAGCTTGGAGTTGCATTCTGGTCGGAGCCATGTTACTGTTGTGCTTGTAACGCTTGACAAAGGCTTCTGCTAGTTCTTTCCAAGTTCGGACATCAGTTCTTTCGAGTTGATTATACCACTCAAGAGATGTGCCACTGAGGCTATCCTGGAAGAAATGCATTAACAACTTGTCATTCTCAGCATAAGGAGCCATTTTGTTGCAAAATTCCATGACATGAGCTATCGGATACGTGGTACCCTTGTACTTCTCGAAGTTGGGAACTTTGAACTTAGCAGGAATCTTAATACCAGGCACTAGGCACAAACCAGCAGCGTCTAAATCAATAGAGTCACAACCTTCCATGGCTTTCAACCTTTCATCCAGGAGGTGAAACCTTTTGTCAAACTCGTCAATCGGGAACCTGAAGGCTTCAAGTTCAGAATTCTTCTCATGATGCGAAGTCTCCTTAACGGGAATTGGAATCTCAACAGTATTTCTAACATTCTGATTCACAAGACCTTCTCCTGTGTTGAGATTAACATTTGCATTCGGTCTCTGAAGAACTTGTCTCAATTCTTCATGTCTAGAAGCAAGGGCTTGAATAGCCTCCATACAATGATTCAGGTTAATCCCCATTTCTGTCCTCATCTCAATTAAGTCCTCACGGAGTTGTTCCATTGTTAATCTTTGAGCACGTAGTAGTGAGAAGTCAATTTGTTGTTGAAATCAAAATCTGAGTAGAAAGGCCCCCCATAAGCTTCTGATAGAACCATGAAATGCATGATATTATGAATGCATGTTTCATTTCTAAGGGATCCTAAAGCCTTTTCATCAACTTTTGTTTCTCTTTTATTATTATTTTTTTTGCATATAGTATCTTTTCTTTTTCCATCTTTCCTGTTTTTTCTACTTTTTTTTTCTCTTTTATTTTTTTTGAAATAGACTTTAGGATCCCCCACAAATGAAGTGGATAAAGTAATGATGTTATGCAATGCAAAAGCATGGGATCAAGGTCCATATAATCTGAGTAACCACTGTACAATCCTCTGGATAACTGATGTAGGTCAGATGTCACGGGATCAAAAGTCCGGCATAGGTACCACAGAACCATAAGAACAATAGTCACCATCAGAACAGAATAGTCACCAACGGTACCTATCATGTATATCCCACCCCACTCACAGGTGAATCTAGGTCAAGGTAGGTCAAAAGGTCTCCAGCGTTAACAATTCTCCTGAAACACCATCATTGTTGCAAATATATGCCAACAATGGTATCTCATTCGAATCTCAACTGGTCGTGGGTCTCATGATCGCAATCAACAGAACCTGACATTCTGTTGGCGTCATGACTATCCACTCTATCCTAGGTATCCTATGTGTCAACTCTGGCCTGGGTATTGGGTCTTTTACCTCATAGAACATCCCACCCAACCTGCAAACAGAGAAAATATGTGGCCCCCACGGGGACCCATAATATAGTCCAGATGCATGCGGAAAGTAAACATGACATGCAAGCAGGAAAATAAACATGATATGCAAGCAGGAAAATAAACATGATATGCAAGCATATATACAGGATGTAAACATATAAGCAAACAAAGAAACACCCAATAAACAAAACAAACAAAGGCTAGGATCAACTCGCTAAGAATGGACCAGCACAGGTCTATCACATCCCCAGCAGAGTCGCCAGCTGTCGCTACCGCGAAAAATGGAATCAGAGTCACCACTAATATATTTATCCCATAAGGGAAAGGAATACCAGGAAACCTAACTCAGAATAAGAACAAGGTCTTTCGACCAGAGAATAGGGTACAAGAGTCGGTTACGCAAGGGGGAGGTGCTAGCACCCCTCACGCCCATCGTACTCGATGGTATCCACCTATGTTTGTTTCTATCTAAAGGGTGTCTAATGTCTATAACCTAAATGCGAATGAATGCAAAAGAAATACGGGAAAAAAAAGGAATTATTTACAAGTGTGCTCGCTTAGGCCCCGCGACTCACTGCCCACGTATCCCTTACAAGGAATCAGAGCTACCATACTTCGGCTCAATAGTTTCCATATGTTTTGTGTTTTTTAGTTGAACAGAGGTTAAGGTCACAATCCACGATGCTCGACCTTTGGAGACTTACACGCCTACTTTGGAAAGGACTTAATTTGTTCTTAGGTGCCTAACAAGGCAAAAGAAAAGAATCTTGGGTTTGTGTTTTTTATGTAACTACATGATGAACAAAACCTAATACAAGGTTTCGCACCACTTCATTACTTTGTTTTAATTTGAGCCTTTATTAAGTGTTTTAAATGTTTTTGGTTGGGTATTTTTTAAGGGAATTTACTTGTGATTTGAATCACATAAAAATGTATAATGATCGAGAAACAGATTAGGGAATGAATCCCACTCATTTCTATCCCATCATGTAATGTTCGAGAAACAGATTAGGGAATGAATCCCACTCATTTCTCTCCCATTAAGTAGTGATCAGGAAACAGATTAGGGAATGAATCCCACTCATTTCTCACCCACTAAGTGATTGAGAAACAGATTAGGGAATAAATCCCACTCATTTCTCAACCACTTTTAATAAGGTGTGATTCACATCTTTATTAATTAGTGTTTTAATGTTGAAAAGAAAAAAGAAATGAACAAGGGGGAGACTAACCTAATCAAGTCTAGCCTAATGATTGTTATTCTAGTCTAAGTCTAATGTTAACATGGTGACTAATTTCTTAAAGGAGCATTAAGATGGTATTAACAAAGTAGGCCAAAAATATGGCCAAAACAAGTAACAAAATCACACAACAATTACAAAAATAACATGAAAATGAGGCGAAAGAAATAAAAGAAGTGATCTAAAAATTAGTACAAAAATTAGTCTAAAAATACTACTATTTTTATGAGTTTTTTTAGGTGTTAAGGGAATTCTAATTCAAGCCTAAATTGTACTAAAAGAACCTAAATTCTAATAAGTCTAAACTAGTATTTTTTTAGTGATTATTTTTCTATGTCAAAAATTGGGTTAAAGTCTAAAAACTAATAGGAGAAAAATAGCATTTTTATTATTAAAAGAAATGAGTAAAATCTATTTAAAAAAAAACCTAAGTTCCACTAAAAAAAAACAAAGAGCCAGGGGGATGTGAAAGAAATATGATGGTGCAGTTAGTAAAATGGGCGCATGGCCCAGGAACTGGCCCCAAGATAGTTTTTGTTACAGTCTTTCTATGCCAAAAATGAATATGGACCAGTGGGGGGTACATTCAGTATTTTTGTTTCAATATCTTCTTCAGCAAAACAGAGAAAAAAAGATGAATGGGCCTCTAGGGGGTGTGATTAAGAATTCGTATGGCCCATGGTTATGTGGTGATTCATTGATTTCAGATTTTATTATTCAATTAAAAATAAAAGAAATTAAATTAAGAAGAAAAAAAAAGGGATTAGGTCAAATGTGTGACCTTTGAAGTTCTCAGACTCTCCTCCTCTCACGTAACGGCGGCGCTTTTTCGAGTTCGCCCTCTCCGATCAACTCTCTAGTCTTGCCGTTCAGCTTCCGATCAGCAACCTCCAGCCACCACACAAACACTTCCCTCAGACTCATTTTCGTTTCCCATCCGTTAAAACCAAAAAAACCCTAAGCTTTCGCAGTGGAACCAAACGCGATACACAAAGATTCAGAACTCGATTCTCGGAGAGGAGACCAAGCGTGAAGAGAACGAAAGCCTGAGAGGATAATCCGATGAACAACTATGCGAAATAAACGCAATAGGCCAAGAATTCTTCAGGTAAGTTTTGACTTTGAGTTTCTCATTCTTCCTTCTTCTTCTTCTTCTTCTTCTTCTACCTTTCTCTGTTTTTGTTAATCCGTGATTGGTGTGGAATTGCGGTTATGATCGTTGTTGTTGCGTTGAGGGAGAGTGAGGATTTAGAGGCTGAGAGATAAACTCAGTGTGTAGGTTGTAGAGAAGATGAGAGATTGCATAGATGAAAAAGGTTGCGTGAAGATTGATGAAGGAGATGGTGTAGTCGCAGGGGCTAAGCTCAACTGATAAGAGCTTCAAACGTTGAAGCTCTATCAATGGTGGATTGGTGAGCTTTAAGTGAGGTTGAGGGATGTGAAGGTGAAGGAGTTGCAGAAGAGAAGTGATGAATGAGAATGATGAAGTGGATGAAAGGTGAATTATGGCGTGAGGCTTGAATATAAGGAACCTTGGTTGGGAGAAGCGGAACAACTCCTAGGAGAAATAAACTCCTATCCTCGAGAAGAGACAGATTTCTAGGAGAAATAAACTCCTATACTTAAGGAATGGAATCAACTCTCAGGAGAAATAAACTCCTATGCTTGGGGAGAGTAACTTTAGGCATCTTGCTGGGGAAAAGCATTATGATACTTCTCCAATTTGTGATGGCCACTTGCACTTTACAAGTGAATGATGGTTCCCAAAAGATTGTTCTCGACGTAACTGCCCCAGATTGATTGAATTTTGAGAGAGATGTCTCGACATCACTTCCCTTGATTGGCTGAATTTGAGAGGTCAAACCTCAAATTGATTGCCCCTGATTATATACATCTTACTAGAATCCTCCAGTTTTACTTCCCTTAAGATCAAACAAACCGAGGGAGTAACTTTACCATATTCAACAAAGCTTTCAACCATTTCCCTCAAGGTAACCAATCAAAGAAACATCAATTGTTCATGCTCAACGGAGTTTTCAAGCCATATGCCTCTTGCTAATCAATCAACAAAGGTACCTACTGCCTATGCTCAATGAAGTCTTCAGGCAACATGCCCCTTGATATCAGTCTCTGAAATGATTGTTTTTTACTCTACGGAGCTCTCAAGTCCTCTTACTTTGACACGATCAAGCACTTCATGGATTCTCATCATGGAAACTTCCTCGATGTTTAAGCAAATGTTTTTATGCAAAAGAAAGTTAATTATAAGAATGACAATCCTAATGCAAAGCCTATGCTAGTCTTGAATTTTACACAAACTTTTTATGAAATGAGGTTGCAACCTCTTGTGAATGAAAGATAAAGCGAGCATACGATACCAACATATATGTGTCACGCTTCATTGGGAGTCAGTAAACACTATCTCATGGGAGTGCGTCTTCGAAATAAACCCTACTTCAATTAGGACTTTTAAGGGTTGTAACTTGGCCTGGTTCATGGTTTTTAAAAAACAATGAATTTTTAGGCTCAAAATTATTTGGTACCCACCCCCTTCGTGATGTTCTCCAGTCCTATATTCAGTTAACTCAACACGAGTGCTCATCCCTCACAAGGAATTTTGAAATGGTTGAGGAATCAATGAGGTTTTTCAGACATGGCAGTCGCTCACCTTTTATTCTTTTGATTCATTATCACACGACTTTGTTCGTGCTTTCTTTTCGCCATCATTTTTCTTTTTATTGCTATATTCTTTTTCTTTCATCACTTTTTTTCCTTTTTTTTCTTGTTTTTTTGCTCTTCTTGTTTTGAACAAGTCCTGTGACCTCAAATTGTCTTTGATTCGTTGGAAGTGATTGTGACTGCCTCATCCCATGATTGATGAAGGATTACCATTGTGGTATCGTCATCTTTTGTCCTCTCGGTAGGTGAAGGATAACCATCACGGTTTTGACTTTCCTCAACCTTTTGAAGGATAGCCATTATTGTATCCTTAGATACATACCCTTTATGAGTTTTGAACACTTGATCAAGTTAAATGAACACTACCCTGCCCCAGGGTTAAGATAAAGGTTTTTTCTGATCAGAAAAGAAACTCCTACTTCAAGGCTCAAAGGGGTTAACGAGGGTCTATCTCCCTTATATCTCCAGTGTTTGGGGATTTGAAACAATGCCTGTACATCCTCAGTAGGGTTTTATTCAAAAACACACAATTAGATATTTTTCATTTTTATATCATCATCATCCTCCCTCCGCTCGTTGCCTAAGCAAGCGATTAGTAAAAAGTTGGTATCGTAATGCCAAAACATTTTATGAGTGAAAACTAATGGATTACTTCAAGACAAACATAAACAAAGTATTGTGATTCTCATTTGAAAATTAACAAATTTTTACATGCAAGCAATGCTTAACCAAACAAAGAAAGACTACAAATGAAAATGCAGTAAAGAACTAAATGAATGCCATTGTTGAGGAGACTTGACTCCGTGTGGACTTATTTCCTTAGAAGATCCACTAAGTCAAAGGAGAACTTCAATTTTGGCCCTCAGGTGTGAAAGTGATAGCCATAGAATCAATCAGGTCTTGAACCTTGTCTTTGAATGGATGACAGTCTTCAATCGAATGCCCAGGTGCCCCAGCATGGTAGCCACAACTAACATTAGGGTCAAATCCCTCAGGATACGGGAAAGAAACAGGCTTCAACTGCTTTGGTTCTACCAAGGAAAGATTGATCAAGTGAGAGAACAACTTATCACGAGTCATAGGAATGGGATCATACACTCTTTTTGACCTTCTATGCTTCTTTCTACCTTGTGGGTGACGATTCTGTTGACAATTCTGCCTTGTTGGCGCATGCTGACTTGATTGATCCTTTGGGATAAGCCTCTGTTGAACAAACTGAATGGGAGGCTGACTAAGAGTTGTAACACAAATTTGTGGGTCGTCCTGAACAGGAGTAACTTCCACTGCTTCATGACAAGAGAGATGATCAAGAGAATAATCAGGAGATCCCTCTTCATAAGCAGAAACTGCATTGGTCTCTTCATTCATTTTCTTATGGAATTCAGAAGGAGTATCAACAACTTGGACATTACCATTCCTAATACCATGCTCCATTCGTTCTCCGACGAGAACCAATTCTGCAAAATCAGAGGCTTTACATGCAGCCAAACATTGGTAGTATGGACTTTCCATCACATCCTTGAACATATCCATGAGCTCTTTCTCTAAGAGTGGAGGTTGAACTTTAGCAGCTAATTCTCTCCATCTTCGGGCATATTCTCTGAATGATTCGTCAGTTTTCTGAGTCAAAGCTTGGAGTTGCATTCTGGTCGGAGCCATGTTACTGTTGTGCTTGTAACGCTTGACAAAGGCTTCTGCTAGTTCTTTCCAAGTTCGGACATCAGTTCTTTCGAGTTGATTATACCACTCAAGAGATGTGCCACTGAGGCTATCCTGGAAGAAATGCATTAACAACTTGTCATTCTCAGCATAAGGAGCCATTTTGTTGCAAAATGCCTTGACATGAGCTATCGGACACGTGGTACCCTTGTACTTCTCGAAGTTGGGAACTTTGAACTTAGCAGGAATCTTAATACAAGGCACTAGGCACAAACCAGCAGCGTCTAAATCAATAGAGTCACAACCTTCCATGGCTTTCAACCTTTCATCCAGGAGGTGAAACCTTTTGTCAAACTCGTCAATCGGGAACCTGAAGGCTTCAAGTTCAGAATTCTTCTCATGATGCGAAGTCTCCTTAACGGGAATTGGAATCTCAACAGTATTTCTAACATTCTGATTCACAAGACCTTCTCCTGTGTTGAGATTAACATTTGCATTCGGTCTCTGAAGAACTTGTCTCAATTCTTCATGTCTAGAAGCAAGGGCTTGAATAGCCTCCATACAATGATTCAGGTTAATCCCCATTTCTGTCCTCATCTCAATTAAGTCCTCACGGAGTTGTTCCATTGTTAATCTTTGAGCACGTAGAAGTGAGAAGTCAATTTGTTGTTGAAATCAAAATCTGAGTAGAAAGGCCCCCCATAAGCTTCTGATAGAACCATGAAATGCATGATATTATGAATGCATGTTTCATTTCTAAGGGATCCTAAAGCCTTTTCATCAACTTTTGTTTCTCTTTTATTATTATTTTTTTTTGCATATAGTATCTTTTCTTTTTCCATCTTTCCTGTTTTTTCTACTTTTTTTTTTCTCTTTTATTTTTTTGGAAATAGACTTTAGGATCCCCCACAAATGAAGTGGATAAAGTAATGATGTTATGCAATGCAAAAGTATGGGATCAAGGTCCATATAATCCGAGTAACCACTGTACAATCCTCTGGATAACTGATGTAGGTCAGATGTCACGGGATCAAAAGTCCGGCATAGGTACCACAGAACCATAAGAACAATAGTCACCATCAGAACAGAATAGTCACCAACGGTACCTATCATGTATATCCCACCCCACTCACAGGTGAATCTAGGTCAAGGTAGGTCAAAAGGTCTCCAGCGTTAACAATTCTCCTGAAACACCATCATTGTTGCAAATACATGCCAACAATGGTATCTCATTCGAATCTCAACTGGTCGTGGGTCTCATTATCGCAATCAACAGAACCTGACATTCTGTTGGCATCATGACTATCCACTCTATCCTAGGTATCCTATGTGTCAACTCTGGCCTGGGTATTGGGCCTTTTACCTCATAGAACATCCCACCCAACCTGCAAACAGAGAAAATATGTGGCCCCCACGGGGACCCATAATATAGTCCAGATGCATGCGGAAAGTAAACATGACATGCAAGCAGGAAAATAAACATAATATGCAAGCAGGAAAATAAACATGATATGCAAGCATATATACAGGATGTAAACATATAAGCAAACAAAGAAACACCCAATAAACAAAACAAACAAAGGCTAGGATCAACTCGCTAAGAATGGACCAGCACATGTCTATCACATCCCCAGCAGAGTCGCCAGCTGTCGCTACCGCGAAAAATGGAATCAGAGTCACCACTAGCACCCCTCACGCCCATCGTACTCGATGGTATCCACCTATGTTTGTTTCTATCTAAAGGGTGTCTAATGTCTATAACCTAAATGCGAATGAATGCAAAAGAAATACGGGAAAAAAAAGGAATTATTTACAAGTGTGCTCGCTTAGGCCCCGCGACTCAATGCCTACGTATCCCACACAAGGAATCAGAGCTACCATAGTTCGGCTCAATAGTTTCCATTTGTTTTGTGTTTTTTAGTTGAACAGAGGTTAAGGTCACAATCCACGATGCTCGACCTTTGGAGACTTACACGCCTACTTTGGAAAGGACTTAATTTGTTCTATCCCATTATGTAATGTTCGAGAAACAGATTAGGGAATGAATCCCACTCATTTCTCTCCCATTAAGTAGTGATCGAGAAACAGATTAGGGAATGAATCCCACTCGTTTCACTCCCACTAAGTGATTGAGAAACAGATTAGGGAATAAATCTCACTCATTTCTCTACCACTTTTAATAAGGTGTGATTCACATCTTTATTTATTAGTGTTTTAATGTTGAAAAGAAAAAAAGAAATGAACAAGGGGGAGACTAACCTAATCAAGTCTAGCCTAATGATTGTTATTCTAGTCTAAGTCTAATGTTAACATGGTGACTAATTTCTTAAAGGAGCATTAAGATGGTATTAAACAAAGTAGGCCAAAAATATGGCCAAAACAAGTAACAAAATCACACAACAATTACAAAAATAACATGAAAATGATGCGAAAGAAATAAAAGAAGTGATCTAAAAATTAGTACTAAAATTAGTCTAAAAATACTACTATTTTTATGAGTTTTTTTAGGTGTTAAGGGAATTCTAATTCAAGCCTAAATTGTACTAAAAGAACCTAAATTCTAATAAGTCTAAACTAGTATTTTTTTAGTGATTATTTTTCTATGTCAAAAATTGGGTTAAAGTCTAAAAACTAATAGGAGAAAAATAGCATTTTTATTATTAAAAGAAATGAGTAAAATCTATTTAAAAAAAAACCTAAGTTCCACTAAAAAAAAAACAAAGAGCCAGGGGGATGTGAAAGAAATATGATGGTGCAGTTAGTAAAATGGGCGCATGGCCCAGGAACTGGCCCCAAGATGGTTTTTGTTACAGTCTTTCTATGCCAAAAATGAATATGGACCAGTGGGGGGTGCATTCAGTATTTTTGTTTCAATATCTTCTTCAGCAAAACAAAGAAAAAAGATGAATGGGCCTCTAGGGGGTGTGATTAAGAATTCGTATGGCCCATGGTTATGTGGTGATTCATTGATTTCAGATTTTATTATTCAATTAAAAATAAAAGAAATTAAATTAAGAAGAAAAAAAAAAGGATTAGGTCAAATGTGTGACCTTTGAAGTTCTCAGACTCTCCTCCTCTAAGGTAACGGCGGCGCTTTTTCGAGTTCGCCCTCTCCGATCAACTCTCTAGTCT